>NW_015390130.1:73612-79504 GCF_001527695.2 Protobothrops mucrosquamatus
GACTGCGTACGGTCGGTGAGGAAGGAGGAGAACCACCGCATCACAGTGCCTCCCACTCCCAACCCACCCAACCGTCGCAGCATGATACTGTGGTCCACAGTATCAAAAGCCGCTGAGAGGTCCAAAAGAACAAGGACAGAGGAATAACCCCTGTCCCGGGCCCTCCAGAGATCATTTACCAACGTGACCAATGCCGTTTATAAAAGATTGAATCTTCTTTCTCCTTCATCTCTAACGTGAATCTGTCCATTTCTGCACAATCTAGGATTTTCAAAATTATAAATCTGGTCTGATGGTAGGTTTTCATTTTTCCAAAATTGGGCGAATACTATTCTTGCAGCTGTTAATACACGTAATATTAAATAATCATTTTCTTTGCCATAATTAGGTCTTAATATACCTAACAGGAACAGTTCTGGTTTAAATTCTATCTGGATTTTCATCATCTTTTCTAACCATCTATGAATCTTAGACCAATATTTTTTTTGCAATAGAACATGTCCACCAGGCATGATAATAAGTACCCGGTTTTTGCTTACATTTCCAACATGTATCCGATAAATTTTTAAACATTTTCGCTAAGCGAACTGGTGTCATACGCCATCTATAAAACATTTTATATAAGTTTTCTTTGTATGTTACTGCTTTAGTAAGTTTGATATTCAAATTCCAGCAGGCAGGTAGGGGAGATAACCCACCGGACTTCAGCTTTCTAATTGGACCTCTGCTGCCCATTTGAACAGGCAGGACTTTTAATTTCTGGATCACATTTTGAGGACGTTTTAAGAGACCAAATAACACCCGAAAAAGGGCAACGTGGGTGTTTTAAGCACCCACTTCTGCAAATAGTTCTGCATCATCTCACCAACGGGCGATACCCATAATATCACTGGCCACAATTCACACTGCTGCCAAGAGGGAAACAGATACAATTGCTGACCTGGATCTAAAACTTTTTTGCTCTTCCTGCTATATGGATGGGTCTGATGAAAAAAGAGAAAGTACACGTAAGATTCACAGGAGGACTCACCAGGTCCCGAATGATTTCCTGAATCTGGCTTTGGGCCAATTCCACCTCCTCGGTGGGTCCTTCCAGAGTGATCTTCTCATCGCCGTCCGTGAATTCAATGTGGACCTGAAAGCGGATGAGCCGTGCCATCAAAAATGTGTATATCCCAACAGATCTCAATAAGTGTAGTTTTTAGGGGGAGGTGCGAGTGTCGCACCAGACCCTTAAGATGTCATTAAAATGCTTCCAGGAAACTCATCCGCAGGTAGTCCTCGACACACGACCACAACTGGGGCAAGAACTTCCATTGCCGAACAAGGTAGTTGTGAAGCGAACGCACCCAGTTTTGTGAGTTTTTCTGGCAAAGTCATTAAGCGAACCACTGCACTTGTTCCGAATCGTGTGGTCGTTAAGTGGATATGGCTTCTCCCATTGACTTTGCTAGTGAGACGTCAGTTGGGAAGGTCACAAATGGTGGTAGCATGACACACACAAACCCAGGATGTTGCGACTTTTGTAAATACACACCTGTGGCCACGGGCCCAAATTTTGATCCCATGAGCACAAAGATAGAATACAATAGGAGGGACCTTGGAGCATTCACAGCTTCTGGAGGCAGGTTGTTCCACTGGTTAATTGTTCTAACTGTCAGGAATTTTTTTCTTAGTTCTAGGTCAGTGGTGGCGAACCTTTTAGAGACTGAGTGCCCAAACGGTAACCCAAAACCCACTTGTGCATCGTCGGGAGCCGGGTGAGCGTGGCCCAAGTGGGTGGGCGTGGCTGCGGTAGTCATGGCAGACTGGGTGGGACTAAAAAATTCAATCAATCAATTCCAACTTTGCAAGATCTTTTTTTTTCCCCGCGAGAAGTTGAAATTGACTGATTGAACTGTTTTGGGTTTTTTTGCACACGGCGGCAGAAGCCTAAACAGAAAAGGTTTTATAAAACCCAGCTGAAGTCCTAGGACTGGGGCGACGGCAGGCGTGCCCACAGAGAGGGCTCTGAGTGCCGTCTCTGGCACCCGTGCCGTAGGTTCGCCACCACTATTCTAGGTTGTTTCTCTCCTTAATGGTATGGTGGTTGTAAACGTGAAAACTGATTGTAAGTTGAACGGTCACTAAATGAATGGCTGCAAGTTGAGGACTACCTGTATTAGAACAATGTGGACCTGAAACCCATACATTGAGATTTAAGGTGCTCCAGGATCTATTAAGGGAGGGGCAAAAGGCCCAATGGATTCTTCAAATTTAGTTCCTGCTTTTCCGGTATCCTCAAGGGAGAGGCATGCTTTTCTTTTTTTTTAACAATATTTCATGCATCAAACCAGAGTTTTTACTCTCACTATTTTATTTATAGCCATGTTATTTTAGGAATACTTGCCTTGGGGAGTTGCTGGGTGATCCTGCCAATATTCTGTCCTTTCTTCCCAATTATAAAACGATGTAACCAGGCTGGGGCCATTACTTCAGCTACCATCACACTCTTCGCCTAGGTAAAAGGGACAGGATTTGGCAAGGAGAGTTTACCGGCGTCATTCGCAAGAGTGGCTTTGAAAACCTGGCTACAGACAGGTCTGCATTCGAGTGAGATACCAAGGCTGACAAGTGTTTTTAATGATGCAATACCTGCATTCTGCCTCCAGGTGGCATTATGGCATCATTGCAACATTCTCGTGTTTATTTTTCTTAATTAGATTTGCAAGTTGCCCAATTACACTAAGCCAGAGTTGGTTAATCTTCAGCCTCTAGGATTCACATAACCATTAAATCCCTGTTTTGTGTCCCTCAAACCTATCCAATTTTGCTAAAACTCAACTTTTCTCCCATTCTGAGTTAGGAAACAAATAATAATAATAATAATAATAATAATAATAATAATAATAATAATAATAATAATAATAATAATAATAATAATAATAAATATAGTATAGTATAGTATAGTATAGTATAGTATAGTATAGTATAATAATATAATATAATATAATATAATATAATATAATATAATATAATATAATATAATATAATATAATATAAAATAATTTATAATATAAAATAATTTATAATATAATATAATATAATATAATAAAATAAAATATAATATAATTAATATAATATAATATAATTAATATAATATAATATAATATAATATAATATAATAATATAATATAATATAATATAATATAATATAATAATATAATATAATATAATATAATATAATAATATAATATAATATAATATAATATAATATAATATAATATAATATAATATAATATAATATAATATAATATAATATAATATAATATAATATAATATAATATAATAATATAATATAATATAATATAATATAATATAATATAATATAATAATATAATATAATGTGTGTGTGTCTCTAATTACGTTAAAAATTTGAATCTTGGATGATGCCATGTAGTAAAAACAAATAAATACGAACACCAGGATAATATCAAACTAGGATTTGTTTAATAAAAATGCTGAGCTTTCGTCGGCCAGCACTGCTGACATCATCAGAGCATAGAAACAAGTCAATGGGAGTTCCCTTTTTATAACGCCGGCCGATTTTGCGCACGGCTCCTGGACCTAGTCATCTGTCCATCTGATGTCTCTGATTGTTTCATTCTTGGAAGGCACGTAATCGCTGTTCCCTTGATGGTTTTTAAAGCCGCAGTGGATAAGGGAACTGAACTGAACAATCGCCAGAAGAGCGATTGAAGATCGGAAGACAACCATCAGGGCCACGGGCAGATTGCCAGGTGTAGAGCAACTCAGCGCATTACGGACGAGCACAATCAATGGGCCGATGACGCGCTCGAGAAGCCGGGCGCAGAGGCAAGCGGCTATATAAGCCAGCTCCCAGATCTCCTTTTACTCCAACTCTGACGATGTCGGCAGTTTAGCCGACGAAAGCTTAGTGACTTTTTATCTACATTAAACAGTCTTGTTTACTTTTATCCTGATGTTCGCTTTTCTTTTAATTTTGTCAATATGATGCCCAGGATTTGCATTTTTAGTGTTATAAAGGATATATAAATATAAATAATATAATAATATAATAATATAATATAAATATAATATAATATAATATAATATAATATAATATAATATAATATAATATAATATAATATAATATAATATAATATAATATAATATAATATAATAATATAAAATATAATATAATATAATATAAATAATATAATATAATATAATATAATAATATAATAATATAATATAATATAATATAATATAATATAATATAATATAATATAATATAATATAATTAATATAATATAATATAATATAATATAATATAATAATATAATATAATATAATATAATATAATATAATATAATATAATATAATATAATATAATATAATATAATATAATATAATAATATAATATAATATAATATATAATACAATACAATACAATACAATACAATACAATACAATACAATACAATACAATACAATATAATATATAAAGTCCAAGAATGTCATTGTTAAAAATAAGGAGGTAGAAATTCTCCAAAGCCCCAATGTTTCCTTAGATAAAGTGGCCCCACGTTCTTCCCCCCCCCTTTTAAGTGCCACTTTTGACCATCAAAGATTGCCCATCTCTACTTTTTCACAGTTTGTTTAATGTGGTTTCCTGAAAAAAAACACCACAATTTACTAAGTTCACTAGGACACCACATCCTGTTCGTGATTTACAATGGCCGAATTCACATAAAACCTTAATCTAAACACAGTGGACCCTGTCTGATACAATACCAGTTTAATTTAAACAAAACAGCGGGTATCCATCCAAAGGAAAAATGAGAGGAAACACACATATGCACACAGAGAAAAAATACCTGCTGCACGGATCCAACATTTTTACCCAGCTGGTCTTTAAAGTTCATGCGCATTTTTGTTTTCAGTTATCTTACACAAATTCTAGGGGAAAAGCCGGATTTATTTTACTGACTTTGGCACATCAGTCAAGGTGCCTGGCTGCCAGTGATACTACTGTGCTGGTCCCATGTGAAATATCCCTGGCTGACTAGTCCAGGGGTAGGCAACCTTGGCTCTTTTATGACTCGTGGACTTCAACTCCCAGAATTCCTGAGCCAGCATGGCTGGCTCAGGAATTCTGGGAGTTGAAGTCCACGAGTCATAAAAGAGCCAAGGTTGCCTACCCTAGGCCTTTATGTGACCGTGGCAGATGGATACCTTGGCATAGACCTGAGTTAGGGCTGGCCCCAGTTTGTCCGGCTCTCCACGCAGAATGATGGTCTCCGAGCTGCTTTCAAGGGGCGGCATCTCCACCGAGACTCCAGTGGTATCTAGGATTTCCTGCAAGGTGTTTCCTTTCGGGCCGATGATGTACTTGTGCTGGGACTTCTTTACCTCCACGGAGATGGTGGTGGTCTTGCGCTTCTGAAAGACAGCCAGAGGCAGCTTCAAAGCCAGGAAAGATGCAAAGCCAACCTTAAATCACAGCCCCCCAATAATCAAATGGGTGCGGAGCAGACTGCAGGAACCATTTGGGCTTCAGTCTGAGAGGCAGACAACACAGACTCCTTCCCAACAGCCTGGCCTGTCTTCAACAGTGAAGGCAAAAAACATCCTCCAGCCAAGAAGACCCCACACCCATTTGCACTATTCAGGTAACCCTGAGGACACAGATAGACCTCCAAGTGGCCTCAACGACTCTCTAAACGAAGGCACACGACCAGCTGTCTGCAAGGAATATAAATCCTTCCATTGCCCCACCATCCAGTCAGAGCGGAAGAACTTCTTGGATGAGAAGTGAAACTTCTTCAAAGAAAAAACAAGAAAGTCCAGTTGCCTCTTGAAAAAACACCTTTGGGACATACCCTTCACA
>NW_015390130.1:82692-84733 GCF_001527695.2 Protobothrops mucrosquamatus
TGCCTACTGCTTCAGTGACTCCATTCACCCACCTCATTCTCTGTCGTCCCCTTCTTCTATTTGCCCTCAATCTTTCCCCGCATGAGGCTCTCCTCCAGTGAGTCCTTCCTTCTCATTAGGTGGCCAAAGTATCTGAGTTTCAACTTCAGGATCTGGCCTTCTAAAGAGCAGTCAGGGTTGACCTCCTCTAGGACTGACCTGTTTGAACGCCTTGCAGTCCAGGGGACTCGCAGGAGCCTTCTCCAGCACTATAGTTCAAAGGCCTCAATTCTTTGTCGTATGGTCCAACTTTCACATCCATACATTGTAACTGGGAAAACCATGGCCTTGACTATACGCACTTTTGTTGGCAGGGTGATGCCTCTGCTTTTGGAAACCCTTCAATAATGTTAATTACAATGTTTTTAAGTGCTGAACTGGGAGCGGGAGATGGCGCGCTATCGCCACGATGGCCCTGTGGAGCGAGGGAGCGCCGTGTGTTACCTGGGTCTGAAGCCGAGCGACAATTTCCTTCCGTGCTTTCATCACAGAGTCCAGTTTGCCAGTCACCATGATGGACAGGCCCTGGTCCTTGGCCAAGGAAAGCTCAATATGAGCCCCCGTCTTCTGCATGATGTCCACACAGACTTTGGCCTCATCGCCTTCTCCAAACTGGCTGTTGTCCTTATAGCGTCGCTCTTCCAGAGGGACGTGAAACACCTGTCAAGAAGAACTAGGCACTGTTATCGAAATGCTACAACATTTCCAGGCGAGAACAGGTCTTGCTGGATCCTAAGGGGCTGCCACAAAGAAGAGGGTGTGTGTGTGTGTCACCTTATTCTCCAAAGAACCTGAAGGCAGGACTGGAAGCAATGGATGGAAGCTACTCAAAGAGAGAACCAACCAGGAGATATTTCCTGACGGTTAGAACAATTAGTGGAACCACTTGCCTCCAGAAGTTGTGGATCCTCCATCATTGGAGGGTTTTTAAAGCAGAGTTTGGGCAGCCATTTGTCTGAAATGTCATAGGGTCTCCTGCTTGAGCAGGGGGTTGGACTAGACCAGGGGTGTCAAACTCAATTTAATTGAGGGCCGCAGCAGCATCGCGGTTGCCCTCGGGGGGGGGGTGCGGCCTACTGGGTGGGCGTGGATGGAGTGGGTGTGGCCTACTGGGTGGGCATGGCCAGCTCTACATCGTTCGCGTCAAGGGTGCCTGTGGGGGGCCTGGGCAGGAGTGGGACAGATCTGAGGGTCTCTGGCAGGAGGGGGTGGGACTGGGGCAAGCGCCAAGGCACGGTCCATTTCTTCATTCCTCACAAAGGGTGACACCTCCCCAGCATGCACCCAGGGGGCGGGGCCGATGCGGCAGGGGCTGGTTCCTCGCTGTTTCTAGATGGCCTTGAGGAGCTAAGACTGAATGCATTTCAGCATAGATGGCCACCACAAAATTGTACATTGGCTCCCGGCCGGCCTGGGCCAGGGCCAAGGCAGCGGGGTCCGTTCCCCTCACTGTTTCCAGGATGGCTTCGCGGGCCATATGAAACCACGTCGCGGGCCGCATCTGGCCCCCGGGCCTTGTGTTTGACATGTCTGGACTAGACCTCCAAGGTCCCTTTCTACTCTTGTTATTCAGATCGCGCCAAACGAATTGATCCAGAACACAATCTTCTTTGCCAGAATTGGAGTCCGCCCATGTTTAAAGTTGCTGAGGTTGAGAAACGCTGCTCCAGACTAATTCCCTGGTTATCACAGCAGGATGCAAAAAGCTCTCCCCCCCCCCCCAAATTCCTGTATTTCTTTCTAAGCAGAATTCAATCAAGAGATTTTAAACAAGAGGGGGTGGGAGTGGAAATATTGCAATTCTGTTTTTTTTTTCATTTCCCTGTTTTATGATTAGTTTTCTAGACCAGTGGCTCTTAAATGGTTTGACCCAATTGCCTCTTTTCCCAATCGCCAACAATGCCATTAACCCACACATCCCCACAAAAAACAGACTCTGAGGAATCCCCGGTGCTCTCTGAGCTTGGTTGTTTTCTTGCAGACATTTCAGGACCCGAACTAG
>NW_015390130.1:87689-90344 GCF_001527695.2 Protobothrops mucrosquamatus
AGGAAACTATTAGGCTGTTGGGATCCTAGTCCTCATGACCCAAAGAAAACAAATCCACTATGCAATCTAAAAATAGCCATTTCTTAGAAAACAAGCAGTCTCTCCAAGATAGAGCCGGTTTCGGTCTATTGGTTAAGGCACCAGGCTAGAAACTGGGAGACTGTGAGTTCTAGTCCCGCCTTAGGCATGAAAATTGGCTGGGTGACTTTGGGCTAATCTAGAACTAGGCTAGACACAGACTCTGGTGGACTGTGAGTTCTAGTCCTGCCTTAGAGATGAAAGCGGGCTGGGTGTCTTTGGGCCAATAATTCTCTCTCAGCCCAACTTACCTCACAGGGTGGTTGTAGTGAGGAAAAACAGGAGGAAGAAGGTATGTTTACCACCTTGAGTTGTTTATAAAAAAGGCAGGATATAAATAAATTAAAATGTCATAAAAATAAGAGATATAACCATTAAATAATGCTGCGAAGCCAGCCTAAGAAAAGTCACCGACTGAAGGAACTAAGGGCCTCTTTAAAATGAAATCTCACTTCCAGATCTTTCTGGGTGCAACTAGAATTGTTCTTCACTAAAAGGGGTGAAGTGGTTATGGCATCCAAATTTGAGTGCCAAAACTGAAATCTACAATTATGAAACTGCAACAGGCTGTACGGCACAGGTAGTCCTCAACCTACAACCACACATTTCTGCTGCTAAGTGAGGCAGCCATTAAGTGAGTTACACCTCATTTTGCAACCGTTTCTGCCACAACTGTAAGTGAATTGTTGCAGTTGTTAAGGGAATCGTGCAGTTGTTAGGAGAATCTGGTTTCCCCCATTGACTCTGCCTGTGGGAAGGTTACAAATGGTGATCACATAACCCATGGGACACTGCAACATTCATAAGTGTACATGCCAGTTGCCAAGCTCCCAAATCTATCACGTGACCATGGGGATGTTACAATGGTCCTAAGTGTGAAAACTTGTCATAAATCACTTTTTTTCAGTGCTGTTGTAGCTTCGAACTACAGAATAACAACCTAAAACTAAGAAGAAATTTCCTGACTGTTAGAACTACTTGCCTCAAAAAGTTGTGAATGCTTCAACACTGGACGTTTTTAAGAAGAGATTGGACAACCATTTGTCTAAAATGGTATAGGGTCTTCTAGTTGAGCAGGGGGTTGGACTAGAAGAACTCCAAGGTCCGTTCCGTTATTCTATTCTATTGCAACTGCAACAGAATAACAACAACAACAATAAACTCTGTTTATTCTATTCTATTCTATTCTATTCTATTCTATTCTATTCTATTCTATTCTATTCTATTCTATTCTATTCCATTCCATTCCACTCCACTCCACTCCACTCCACTCTACTCTACTCTACTCTATCAGAGTTGGACGGGACCTTGGAGATCTTCTAGTCCAACTCAAACAGGAAACCCTATATCATTCCGTATAAATGGTTGTCCAATCTCTTCTTAAAAACCTCCAGTGTTGGAGCACCCACAACTTCTGAAGGCATATCATTCTACTGACTGTTTATTTACGGTTTATTGTTCTAAACGAATGCTTATAGGTCAATGACTACCTATAGTTTTTGTGATGCTCCAGCTGCAGAAGCAGAGAGGCATTACAGGTTTCCTGGAAATATTAATGTGCAGATGTACTGGACTTTCTACTCCCAGAATTCCCCAGTGGCATAGACAAAAGCCTACATCAACAACATACTCAGAGGATGCCCAGTAAGAGAACGCTAGCAATATTCAGACGGTTAGAATAAGCTGGGGTTTCCTCTCTAATCAGACGTCAAACCCCTTCCTTTTCTCTTTTCCCATCGCCTTCCAGCTTTTATTAAAGCAAAGCACCGCTTAAGCTTCCTAGGACCCAAACTACAGCAAGGATTTGAGAGAAAGCCTCTTATGGGCACCAGGAATTAATCACACTTGGTTCTTACCTTCCCATCAGCCCAGAATCGAGCGGCAGGGCTGCAGGTGAGGTGGGGGATTGTAGGAGGACACGCACACACAAGCACACACACTCGGTTCATGTACATTTCTAACTGCAGAATATGCTTAAGTAACAGAGAGATCCCTCTGTAGATTCTTTGGGTAACTCTTTCCAATCCACATTAAGGCCATAGCAAAAAAAAAAAAAAAAAAAAGGCAGAGAAAGAGACTATTTTACCAAAAAAAAAACAAACCCTGGGTGGATGGGGGGAACAGATGCCACACAATGCGCAACAGCCCAAAATCAAAAGTTTAAAGGTAAAGGGTAAAGTAGACAGGTAGTTCTCAACTTACGAACAGAATTCAGTCCAAAGTTTCTGCTACTAAGCGAAACATTTGTTAAGTGCCTGGCTTTACGACCATTCTTGCCACAGTTGTTAAGTGAATCACTGCAGTTGTTAAGTTAGTAACACGGTTGTGAAGTGATTCTGGCTTCCCTGTTGAATTTTTGCTGGTCAGAAGGTTGCAAAAGGGACACGGCAACGGTCATAAATATGAACCGGTTGCCAAGCGTCTGAATTTTGATCATGAGACCACGGTGGAAAACTATCATAAAGTCACTGTTTTCGGCGCCGTTGTAACTTCAAACAGTCAGTAAATGCAACGTTGTAAGCCGAGGACTACCTGTATTATCCTGAAAGCATGGAGGTGGGGGGGGGGGGGGTCCCC
>NW_015390131.1:0-32919 GCF_001527695.2 Protobothrops mucrosquamatus
GGGCTGAGTTTTGCTCCGTTTTACAACCTTCTTTGCCGCAGTTGTTAAGCAAATTGCTGCAGTTGCTAAGGAAATCATATGGTTGTTAAGTGAATCTGCCTTCCCCCATTGACTTTCTTGTCAAAAGCCAGTTGGAAAGATTACAATTGTTGATCATATGGGTCTGGGACACCACAGCCGTCATAAATACCATGTTTCCCCGAAAGTAAGGCCTACACCAACAATAAGTCCTAACTTGATTTTTTGGGGGTGGGCCTAATATAAGCCTTATCCCAAAAATAAGCCCTAGTTTGGGGGCGAGGCGCACACCTAAAAATCAAGCTGGGGTGGGGGGTGGAGCTGCCCCACCCACTTACCTTGCAGTCAGGCCTCTCCTTGCCGACCCACTTCTTCTTCTGAGGCCTCTTCTGCAGCCAGGCCTGCATTTCTCAGTCACAGGGCTTTCCGGAAGGCCTGTGAAGCCAAGAATCAAGCTATGGATTCCATCCCTAGCTCGGTTCTGCAAGACCTCAGCAGCCGAGCACCAAGCTATGGATTGAATCCATAACTCGGTACTCGGCTGCCTGGTCCTTCTGGAACGGCCTGAGTGCAAAATGCAGGCCCGAATGCAGCTGCAGAACTTTGGCCCCAGAAAAAGTGGACCGGCTGGGTGGGGCTGTCAGTGCCGGAGATGAGGTAAGGCCTACCCCGAAAATAAGACCTGGTGCCTCTTTTGGAGGGGGAAAAAAAAAAAAAAGGACCCGGTCTTATTTTCAGGGGAACACAGTGTGAGTCCGTTGCCAAGCACCTGAATTTTGATCACGTGACCATGGGGGACACTGCAATGCTTGTAAGAATGAAAGCCAGTCGTGCGTGACTTTTTTCAATGCCATTGCAACTTCACACAGTTACTAAAGGAATGTTGTAAGTTGAGGACTCCATGTATTGTATGAATGTTTCTTCTGACGTTCATTTTTGTTGCGTTTCCCTTCCTTCCCACAGGGTTACTGGTATATGCTGTTGGAAGAGCTTTGCCAGTGCTACTGTAAGGTGGTTCCTGCACCTGTTTGGTTTCGGTACTTCGTTGGCTTAAGAGAATCCGATGGCACCATAGGGTGGAGTTTTGGCATCCTGTTGGCTTTGCTGTATCTTATCCTAAAGGTAAACATTCGTTTCCTTCCAAGCGTCTTATCCTAAAAAGAATGGAGTAACAGTGAAAGCACGGTTTTCTTTTTTTCTTTTTATAATATTTTATTTGTTTTCTAATTTTACAATTAAGTATTTAAAAAGCAGCGTGGTGACTGGGTTAATCAATAGTTCGATAACATACATAAATCTTCAGTATAAATCTCAAGTTACAACATCAGATATTTCCTTTCTTTTCCCCTTAATATCTACTATCTCATTTTAGGCTAATACAGTTCTTATTGTTATCAACTAAGTAAAAACATCCTTAAAAGCACAGTTTTCAGTGTTACAGATAGCCCTTGACTTACAACTATACAGTGCATTCAGAAAGTCCCTTAATGGTTCATTCATTCATTCATTCATTCATTCATTCATTCATTCATTCATTCATTCATTCATTCCACCCAACTCACCTAGAAGCAATTCACCTGGAGGCAGTTCATAATTTTTCCAAGGTCATCTCTGCTTTTCTTTACAGAAATTGATGAATAACCTATTGGGGATGGGGTAGTGAATCCTGCAGTATGCAGGTTGGACTTGATGACCTCTGAGGTCCTTCCCAACTCTAGCACTCTGATATATAGACCTATATAGGAAGCTTGCTCCCTGGTATGCAGGATGCTGCTTATAAACGCTTATATGTGTTTAGACCTCAAAGCATTGTTAGAGACCCCCCCCCACACACACACACTTTACGGTCTGTTCCTGTGGCTCCCCTCTGGGAAGAGGTTTTGAAGTATTTATAGCAGGACCACCCGATTCTGTAATAGCTTTGTTCTCTGTGCCATCCATCTGGTAAACTCGCAAGATTCGTTTTTCTCGCCAGGCACATGTATACATAATCCGAACTAGACTGTGTTGTTTCTCTGTGTCATATAATATATGTGGGTCTATGCATACATCTGTATTTATTTATGTCATATATATGTAGTGTATATTGGAAGTGGTGACCCTTTGAGAGCTGCATGCAACGAAATTTCATTTTAAATGTATGCCGATTAGTGTACAGTACATTCAAAGTGACAATAAAGTTATTATTCTGTTCTGTTATTCTTTTCCATTCAGAAAGTATTCAGACCCCCTTCGCTTTTTGTCAGTTTTGTTAAGCTGCAACCTGATTCTACAGTTGCCGAAATTCATTTTTTCCTCTCTCATTAATCTACACTCAGGACCCCCATAAGGCCGAAGTGAAAACAGAATTTTAGAAATGTCTGTAAATTTATTAAAACAGAAAAAAAAACCTGGAATATCACATGGGCGTAAGCATTCAGACCCTTCACTCAGTACTTTGCTGAAGCACCTTTGGCAGCAATTACAGCCTCGAATCTTTTTGGGTGTGACGCAACAAGCTTTGCACACCTGGATTGGAGGATTTTCTGCCGTTCTTCCTTGCAAATTCTTTCAAGCTCAATCAGGTTGGATGGCGACCATCGGTGGAGAGTCATTGTCAGAGATATTCAATAGGGTTCAAGTCAGGGCTCTGGCTGAGCCACTCTAGGACGGGTCCCCAACCTGCGGCCCGCGGCCCGATAGTGGGCCGTGGCCTACTGGCCACAGGACCGTGGGACAGGCTGGCCAGTGCGTGCATGGTTGGCTGGGGAATTCTGGGAGTTGAAGTCCACAAGTCTTAAAGTTGCCAAGGTTGGGCACCCCTGGTCCAAGCTCATAGGAACATGCCCACTAAATTTAACAATAGGGCACATAAGGACTTCAATTTCTTCTGAAAAATGCTTAAAGTCTGAAACGCCAAGTGAACTATTATTATAGGACAGACCCTAAATTCTCTTCTCTTTTGTTTGCTTTTCAGCTTTTGAGTTTGTTTGCCCATCTGAAAAACTTCAAAAGGATCTTACGGATATTTTTTACAAGACCAGTAAGTATTTGTGTGCTCTAAAGAGAATTATAGATAGACCTCGGCTATAATTGCGCCCAAAATTTCTTTTAATAATAATAATAATAGTAATAACAATAGTAATAATAGTAATAGTAATAGTAGTAATAGTAGTAATAATAATAATATAATAATAATAATAATAATAATATTATAATAATAATAATAATAATAATAATAATAATAATAATAATAATAATAATAATACCATCAAACATCCACATCTGCCTATCCCAGGTCCTTGGGAAGGACTCGATAGGTAGACAAAATGCCAAATCCAATCTGAACATCTGGCTGACTGTGCAATGATCCATAATAATAATAATAAAGTTGGAAGGGACCTTGGAGGTCATCTAGTCCAACCCCCTGCTCAGGCAGGAAACCCTATACCGTTTCAGACTAAGCAAGACGGCTGTTAAGTGAGTTTTGCTCCATTTTACAACCTTTCTTGCCACAGTTGTTATGTGAATCACTGCAGTGGTTAAATTTGTAACACAACTGTTAAGCGAGCCCAGTTTCCCCACTGACTTTGCTTGTCAGAAGTTCGCAAAATGGGATTACGTGACCCCGGGACACTGCGACGGTCATAAATATGAACCCAGTTGCCAGACGTCTGAATTTTGTTCACGTGATCATGGGGGAATGCTGCAACAGTTGTAAGTGTGAAAAACGGTCCTAAGTTAGTTTTTGTCAGTGCCGGTGTAACTTCAAATGGTCACGAAACAAATGTTTTTAAGTCGAGGGCTACCTGTATGATCTGCAGGCGGATGAGTCTCACCCTTCATAGAAGTTCGAAAACGAATCCATGTTTATTTCAATCACAGATTAAAGAATTAATTCAGTGGGCCCTATTGCAATGATTCTCTGATGTTTTGGAAGGCAGAGAGAGTGAGATCTCTGAGCCCCAGAAAATGTCTTTGATATTGAAAACAAGCTAAACTAAGCCCCTAAAACAGGGGTCTTCAAACTTGGCCCTTTGATGACTTGTGGACTTCAACTCCCAGAATTCCTCAGCCAGGCACACGTGCCTGGCTGAGGAATTCTGGGAGTTGGCCCACAAGTCATCAAAGGGCCAAGTTTGAAGACCCCTGCCCTAAAACTTCCTAGTCTTCAATAAGACCACAGTGGGGTGGTAGCTATCGGAACTTTTCCCCCATTGCCGGCAATGGGGTGGGCGCAGTTTCCTCGTGACGCGTCCGGCCCGTGGGCCGGCAGTTTGACACCCCTGCTCTAGAATAACACTGGAACTGACAGGAGAAGGTATCAGTCATCAACAGACCCATAGAGGTAATCCACATTTACACACCATTCAGAAGACAAAACCTAGAAAGAAAACCAAAGGACTGGAACACCCCTTCAGCAGCCAGCGTTCAGATAAGCAGGGATTAACACCAGACAAACAATCAAGCAGAAACCAATACCCTAATCAAGGAATCGTCAATGAAGAAACCTCACCTCCAGCCAAACTGGCAGGTCAAGGTACTATATATAAACAGGCAGCAAATCCCACACTCCCTGGCTCTGATGATGTTACCTAGTTGAGTCACAAAACGTCTGCAAGCAAACAACCAAACTCAGAGAGCCATTAGAACTCCACAAGAACTGACGTTAAGCCTGCCCCGATGGTTGCGGTTCATTGTGCCATAGTTTATAGCAGGGGTCAACAACCTTTCTGGGTTGGCGGCCCAGTGGGAAAGGGAGGGGCAGACACCTTTACGCATGCATGCGCACACCGTCAAACGTAGCTGCATGTGCATATGTGTGAATGGGGCTGTGAGCATGTGCGCTCCAAAATGGGGCTGCTAGCGCAGGTGCGAGGGTCGTACCGAGGCTAGAGCCGGCACAAGATTCATACCGAGGCTAGCGCCAGCATGAGAATCATGCCAAGGGTCGCGTTGAGGCTAGCGCAGGCGCAAGGGTCATACTATGGCTAGTGCTGGCACGAGATTCATACTGAGGCTAGTGCCGGCATGAGAATCATGCCGAGGCTAGAGCAGTGCAAGATTCACGCCAAGGGTTGCGCTGAGGCTAGCACCGGTGCGAGGGTCGTACCAAGGTTAACACCAGCACGAGGTTCATACCGCGGCTAGCGCCGGCGTGAGAATCATGCCAGGGGTCGTACCAAGGCCAGCGCAGCGGAAGAGTCATGCCAAGGGTCGTACCGAGGCTAGTGCCGGCACTAGGTTCATACCGAGGCTAGCGCCGGTGCGAGAATCATACCAAGGGTCGTGCCGAGGCTAGCGCAGCGGAAGAGTCATGCCAAGGGTAGCACTGAGGCTAGCGCGGGAGCAAGGGTCATGCTGAGGCTAGCCCCCGAGGATAGCACTGGCGCGAGGGGGGTTGAGTGCACATGCAGGCACTGGCCAGCCCCTTACGCGGCCCAGTGGCCAAGAGGCTGCGGTCCAGTAGTGGGCTGCAGCCCATAGGTTGGGGACCTCTGGTTTATAGGATTATAATGTTAACATAATAGTTGGTATCAGTTACTTTAGAGCAGGGGTAGGCAACCTTGGCTCTTTTATGACTCGTGGACTTCAACTCCCAGAATTCCTGAGCCAGCCATGCTGAGGAGAAAGGGAGAGGTTTCCATGCTGAGCCATGCTGGCTCAGGAATTCTGGGAGTTGAAGTCCACGAGTCATAAAAGAGCCAAGGTTGCCTACCCCTGCTTTAGAGACAGAGAATTTTTTTATTTTTTTATTGTGACAGACGTGTCTGTTACTCAAAAGGCCCAGAGAGGGCGATGATTAAAGTGTCTTAAAAGCAGCTGGAAGGACTGAATTCCTCCAAAGATCCATCTAAGCTTTGCTGTACAGCTTTCTGATTGATTGATTGATTGATTGATCGATCGATCGATCGATCGATTTACTCATTGCATTGATAATAGCTGCCCATCTCACAGAAGGCAACTCTGATGGCGTACGATACAAATTCTGAGTGTTGCACTAAGTCACACACTGTGTGTGCGTCTGCTTTCTCCTGCGAGCAGAGTCTTGTGTTAACAAAGCGGCTGGTAGTTGTGGGGTCCTCGGTGTTCCCTGAGCTGGGTTGTTTTCTTGCAGATGTTTCATTCCCAAACTAACTAACATCATCAGCGCAAGTAGCTGGCGACTGAAAGTCTTATTATTTTATATAAATAAAATTAATCACATCTGCACGGCTGCTTTGGAAAGTCCAGATAGGTATGGGTCGAATCCTTCCTGTCCAACAAGATCTGCTCTGTATTTTTTTTAATCGAGGGTGCAAAACAGCCCATAAATGAACCTGGGCTTAAGGTCAGTAAAAGAGCAAGGTGGTTCTGGGTCAGAACATGAAACTAAAAGGGAATATTTGCAGCTCAGGATGGAAATGAGGAGTTCTTGGTGGTCTCTTGAGCTTGGTGGTCTTTGCAGACATTTCATGACCCAAACTAGGTAACATCATCAGTGCTAGAAGGGAGTGGGGTTTTGCACTGTTGATGTAGCCTAGTTTGGTAATGAAACGTCTGCAAGGAAACAACCAGGCTCAGAGAGCACCAAGGATCCCTAAATACTCTCTCTTTTCTCCAGCACCTCTGATGTTATTTTCTACTCCTCCTCCTCCCCCCTCCCTTTGCAGAGCTACGGAGTGGTGGCCAGCAAGAGACAACGTGCTGACGCAGATGATCTGTGTGCTATTTGTCAAGCTGAGTTTCAGAAGCCGGTTGTCCTCCTCTGCCAGGTAACACACTTGGCACTCAAATGCTTGTAAGCCGCACCTTGTGTGCTCCTGCACTGAAGACCAGAAAATGGGACAGGAAACAGTCAGTGTGCACCGTTCTTATTGTAACGGTACTTCCGTAACAAGCACATAGTTGGTCTTGCAAATATTGGTAGATCCTTTGCCTTCAAGCATCCTAATTCTTGCATGAACATCACCAGATCTGAAACTGAGTTTTAAGACAAAGTGGAAATATCTGGAGGCTTTTTGGATCCCAATTACAGGTAGTCCTCGACTTACAACCGTAACGGAGCCTGTCCATTTTGGTCATAAGCTGTGACAGTTGTAAAATGCCTCATCATATGACTAGCCTGATTTTACTACCCGCTTTGGTAAAAATCAGGTGAATTACTACCTTCGTTAAGTGATTGTGGTAGCTGTTAAGTGAAACTACTGTACTCTACAGAGCAGGGGGTGGGGAACCTTGGCTCTTTTATGACTCATGGACTTCAGCTCCCAGAATTCCTGAGCCAGCATGGCTCAGCTTGGAAATCTCTCCCTTTCCCCTCAGCATGGCTGGCTGAGAAATTCTGGGAGTTGAAGTCCACAAGTCACAAAAGAGCCAAGTTTTTCCATCCCTGCTCTAGAGCAATTCTGCTGAAAACTGGATGTAAACACCAGGTCTGTGGTAAAATCGTAAATCGTGGTCACGTGACCGTGGGATTCTGCAAATAGTGCCTGAAATGTCATGTGACAGCGGGGGGGGGGGGAGACCAGCACTGTTGGAACTTTGGAACTGGGTCATTAGCACCTTTTGGGGATTTGTCATAATCTGTCAAACCATCGCTAAGTGACTGGTTGTAAGTCAAGGACTACGTCTACTAAGTTCAAAACAACGGCAGAGACTTTGCAGCTCAGCATCGGTTTTCCAGATCTAGTTATTCCCCCTCCCTTCCTTTGATACATCCAGGAATGATGCTGAGCAATCTGGGCAGTATACAGAAATGTTGACCCTGCCCTATAATAATTGCACACATTTCTAAAGCAATATCATTCTTAATTGGGGCGGCCTGATGGCTCAGCAATTAAGACACTGGGGCTGTCGGCTGGAAAGCCAACAGCCGGGGTTTGAGACCCACGCGTCAGGCAAGGGGTGAGCTCCTGTCCTCGCCCCAGCTCCTGCCAATCTAGCAGTTTCAAAAAGTACGCATACACAAGTAGATAAATAGGTGCCACTTTGGTGGGAAAGTAACAGCGTTCCGCGATGTCATGAGTGCAGAAATGTCTTTGGAGGGTGCCGGCTCAATGACCATTGAAATGGAGATGAGTAGCGCCCCCTAGAGTCAGCAACAATTAGTGGTGTAAAAGCTGCAGTTAAAAATAAAAGACCTTTATTTTTCTTAACCATTCTGAGGAGATTGGTTGCTAACTCAAAATAGCTGTCACGGTTCCGATAGATGAGACCAGTAAAAGAGAACTCCAAGGCAAAAACGTTTCCTTAAAGACCATGTTTATTTGGCTACATAGTATCCGCTGGATCAAAAGTGAAACCAAGACTGAAGCCCCCCCCCCAAAAGTTACAATGCTACAAAGTTGAACTTCCCACCCCAGTAATATATCATAAATCACATTCCCCAATTCACTACTTGAACGGGCTTTCTATCAAGCCAAAATGTAATCAGCAATGACCTTGGTTCCCACAGAACAATTTATTGTTTTGACTAAGCTAAAAAATACTCATCCCCCCCTCCCAATTCTGTGGCAACCGAAAAACCGAAGGGAAAATGGCTTCAGCCAAATTCGTTTGTAAAGTTGACAATAGCTCTGCGTGGGTGATGGGGGAGGAGATGTTCCTAAAGGGTTCAGCTGATATTTACCGTTGTTGTTCGTGCATTAATCAGTTTGATTTCGAGCTGAGCAGTATCAGTTGAACAACAGTTGAGTGTGTCAGTGAAGATTCCCACTCAGCCAAGTAGAATTTTCTGGAAGTTACGGTGACTAGAACTTTTTTTCTTGCTGGTTCGAAATAATAATAATAATAATAATAATAATAATAATAATAATAACAACAACAACCACAACAACAACAACAACACAATAACAACAACAACAACAACAACAATAATAATAATAATAATAATAATAGTTGAAAGGGACCTTGGAGGTAATCTAGTGCAACCCCCTGCTCAGGCAGGAAACCCTATACCATTTCAGACAAATGGCTGTCCAGTCTCTTCTTAAAAACCTCCAGTGTTGGAGCATTCACCACTTCTGGAGGCAGGTTGTTCCACTGGTTAATTGTTCTAACTGTCAGGAAGTTTCTCCTTAATACTAGGTTGCTTCTCTGTTTGGTTAGTTTCCATCCATTGCTTCTTGTCCTGCCTTCAGGGGCTTCGGAGAACAGTATTGGTCACCGCGATATAAAAAAGATGTTGAGACTCTAGAAAGAGTACAGAGAAGAGCAACAAAGATGATTAGGGGACTGGAGGCTAAAACATATAAAGAACGGTTGCTGGAATTGAGCATGTCTAATTTAATGAAGAGAAGGACGAGGGGGGACATGATAGCAGTGTTCCAATATCTCAGGGGCTGCCCCAAAGAAGAGGGAGTCAAACTATTCTCCAAAGCGCCTGCTGTAGTCATTTCCCTGATGTTTGCATGCTCCTGTAACCAACGCTATCCTGTCTCTTTCCAGCACATATTTTGTGACGAGTGCATCGCCCTGTGGCTGAACCGAGAGAAGACGTGTCCCCTGTGTCGAACGGTCCTTTCCACGCACGTCAACAAGTGGTACGATGGCGCAACCTCTGCACAATTACAAGTCTATTAAACAAACTAAAAAATAAACTGGCTGTGTGCTTCACAGTATGGACTCATTTGAACGCCAAGCGTGCACGTGTTAAAAGAGGATATGACTGGATGGAGAGAGGGATACAGAAGGAAAATAAGGCCTTGGGTTTCTCCACTGACTATATTTGAATTCATTCAGATACCGAGCGTATATACTACTTAATTTTCCATATGGAATTAATCCTTTCAATGCTGCTTCTGGGAAATTCTCAAACTTCTCTTTGAGTATCAAATGATTATTTTTACAGTCACTAGTCTGCCAAATCAGCAACGGGATACCTTTCTTGCATCCAGTGTCAACATCTGGTGCATGCAATCTTTAGATTCGGCGCTAGACAATCCGCCTTATCGGATTTGCACGTGTTTGGTTCCCTTGGGGATGCTCTAACCATTGGACCTGGCCATCACAGGGCGAGAATCATGGAATCATTTCTGCTTTCCATGTCCATAAAGCTCAGACTTCAGTTATGCAAACATGGGTGAAGTTTTCTACATTTTGTAAGTCTGAATTTTAAAGAACAAAGGTTTTGCCCTATATTTTGTCATAAGCAGCTAGATTTTTACTAAAGAGGAAAGCTGTATTTTAGTGATCCTTTAAAAAAAAATGTAGCGTATAGTTGATGAAAATAAATGCAGTTTGAATCTTGTCCGCCTGCGATTCTTGTGTTAAACCTTTTGTATATTTATAAACTCATTTTTTTCTGCATTTATATGTATGACATGAATTCACTGGTGACTGAGGAATAGATAGGTGAGCACACAAAGTCTACTACAGAATTCCCCAACCTTTCCAGCTTGGTGGCCCAGAAAGAAAGGAAGCAGCAGGGAAATGTAGACACGTGTAGCCTGTGCACAAATGGGTGCATGTATGATGGTGCCCGCTAGCGTGAGTGCATATGTGCAAGTAGGCCGCGCACGCTGGAACCCACATGTGTAAACGGGCTGCGCGCACTCAGGGCATGTGCGCTGGTACACACGTGCATGCATAAACAGGCCACTGGTGCCCACATGATGTTGGTGCTAGCACAGGGAAGTGTGTAGTGGGGTGCCCCAGGGCTCTGTTCTGGGATACAGGAGGATCTGGACAGACTTGAACACTGGGCGCTAGAAAGTGTGCAGAGAAGAGCAACAAAGATGATTAGAGAAGGACGAGGGGGGACACGATAGCAGTCTTCCAATATCTCAGGGGCTGCCACAAAGAAGAGGGAGTCAAGCTATTCTCCAAGGCGCCTGAAGGCAGGACAAGAAGCAACGGGTGGAAACTCATCAAGGAGAGAAGCAACCTAGAACTAAGGAGAAACTTCCTGACAGTTAGAACAATTAACCAGTGGAACCACCTGCCTCCAGAAGCGGTGAATGCTCCAACACTGGAAGTTTTCAAGAAGAAACTGGACAGCCATTTGTCCAAAATGGTATGGGATTTCCGGCCTGAGCAGGAGGTTGGACTAGATGACCTCCAAGGTCCCTTCCAACTTTACCATTATTATTATTATCCCTGCGCATGTGCAAATAGGGCCGTTTCTGACCGTGCAGTGGTGCTACCGTGGGGCTCACTTGCTCAGGTGCTCACCTGCTCACTTGCTATTTCTGGGGCCCGGTGGTCAACAGGCCTCGGCCCAGTACCAGGCCGCAGACCATAGGTTGGGGACCCCTGGTCTAATATATTAGAGCACCTGGTTGACGAGACTTTCTTGATTTGAAGGATCATATTGAAAGATAAATTAAAGGCAGTCTAAAAGTTGGTGGCAATTCTTCACACAAATTGCACTGGGAATGTATCCTAATTCTAACTGTTCAGACTACCAGACTAGAGCAGCTGTTGACCCAAATGTAGATGCTCAAAAACACATTGATCTGAAAATCTGGATTCCAAAGACGTCTGATCTGTACATTGCTTCACTCTCTAGCAATCTAAGGTACAAGTCAACTTGTAGTCAATTTAATGAGTGCGACTTGAGCCCGAAATTTCTATTGTTAAGTGAGCCAGTTAAGTGATTGTTGCCCAATTTTATGTCTTTCCTTGCTAGTTAAGTGAATCACTGCAGTTCTTTAGTAACTGCTCGTCAGAAGGATACAAAGGGGGATCACATGACCCCAGGACACTGCAACCGTCATAACTATGAGTCAGTTGCCAAGCGTCTGAATGTTGTTCACGTGACCGTGCAATGGTCGTTAAGTGTAAAAAATGGTTAGAAGTCACTTTTTCAATACTGTTACAACTTTGGTCACTAAATGAACTGTTGTAATTTGAGGATTACCTGTGTACAGGTACCTGTCCACTTACAACTATCTTTGGCACTTACAACTCTCGCAGCCTCCCCAGAGTTACGTGATCAAAATTCAGGCACTTGGCAACTCGCGTGTATTTGTGAGAGTTGCAGCCTCCCGAGTTATGTGATTGCCATTTGTGACCTCCCCAGCCAGTTTCCAACCAGCAAAATCAATGGGGGAAGCTGGATTCACTTAATGACCATGGGATTCATTTAACAACTGCAGCAAAAAAAAAGGTGGTAAAATCAGGTGCAATTCGCATAACCGCCACCTTCCTTACTGATGGAAATTCTGGTCTCCTTTGTGGTCGTTGAGCAGTTTGCATTTGTATTTATTCAGAATAACAGAACTGGAAGGGATCTTGGAGGTCTTCTAGTCCAACCCCTTGTTTAGGCAGGAAACCTTATTAATTTTTATGCCGCTCATCTCCCTTATAAGGTGACTGTATAAGGACTGGATTTGAATTCAGACTGTATCTGAATGGATTCATTGACCTACAGCAGGTGTCTTCAAACTTGGCCCTTTTATGATTTGTGGACTTCAACTCCCAGAATTCCAACTCCCAGAATTCTGAATGGATTCATTGACCTACAGCAGGTGTCTTCAAACTTGGCCCTTTTATGATTTGTGGACTTCAACTCCCAGAATTCCTCAGCCAGGCACAGGAATTCTGGGAGTTGAAGTCCACAAGTCATAAAAGGACCACGTTTGAAAACCCCTGACTTACAGTATGCTCACTCATTATTGACTTGGGTTCATTAGTTTTAATTCATCAAAATCCGGAAAGCCAAACTCAAACCAACTTTGCCCAGAAAGTAAACAGAAGCATGAATGAAAAGGAATCTACGTGTCCCAGTATAATGTTGCAGGATCCAATCTAGGTCAGTCACTGGGACGAGAGATTTAGTCTTCTGAGCTTTGGGATTCGTGCTGGAGCCCATCCTCAGGGAACCTCTCTACCTTGCTCAATAGTAGTAACTGCGAGAGGGACCTCGGAGTCCTAGTGGACAATCATTTAAATAGGAGCCGGCCGTGTGCTGCAGCTGCCAAAAAAGCCAACACAGTGCTAGGCTGCATTAACAGAGGGATAGAATCAAGATCACGTGAAGTGTTAATACCACTTTACAATGCCTTGGTAAGGCCACACTTGGAGTACTGCATCCAGTTTTTGCTCACCACGATGTAAAAAAGATGTTGGGACTCTAGAAAGAGTACAGAGAAGAGCAACAAAGATGATTAGGGGACTGGAGGCTAAAACATATAAGGAACGGTTGCTGGAATTGGGTATGTCTAGTTTAACGAAGAGAAGGACAAGGGGGGACATGATAGCAGTGTTCCAATATCTTAGGGGCTGCCACAAAGAAGAGGGAGTCAAGATATTCTCCAAAGCGCCTGAAGGCAGGACAAGAAGCAATGGGTGGAAACTAACCAAAGAGAGAAGCAACCTAGAACTAAGGAGAAACTTCCTGACAGTTAGAACAATTAACCAGTGGAACAACCTGCCCTGACAGTTAGAACAATTAACCAGTGGAACAACCTGCCTCCAGAAGCGGTGAATGCGCCAACACCGGAAGTTTTTAAGAAGAAACTGGACAGCCATTTGTCCGAAATGGTATAGGGTTTCCTGCCTCAGCAGGAGGTTGGACTAGATGACCTCTGAGGTCCCTTCCAACTTTATCATCATCATCATCATCATCATCATCATCATCATCATCATCATCATCATCATCATCATCATCATTATTATTATTATTATTATTATTATTATTATTAATTCAATTTCGCAGCTACTAAGATTGTTGGCCGAGCAGGTACAAAAACAGCCGGGGAAATGATTGAAGCCTGGGAAACGGACCCTTTGTCAATCAACAGGAGGGCTGCTGTACCACCCACTTATCAGGTACCTAGGAGGCAAGGGCTTGGCATCACAAGGAAATGACAACCAACGACTTAATAGCCAGCCATCTCTGTGCATAAATGATTCACCTGTGGAGATGGTTACCAGCATCAAATTCCTGGGTGTGCAGCTAACGAGCAGGCTGGCTTGGTCGCTCAACAGTGAGAAACTGGTGAAGCAGGCACAGCAGAGCCTGCATTTTCTGCGTCGCATGAGAAAAGCACATCTTTCTTCCCCTATCCTGACCACTTTCTACAGGGACAATCGAGAGCATCCTGTCATACAGCATCACAGTCGGGTTTAGAAGCATCCCTGCTTCAGACAGGAAGGCGGTGCAGAGAGTGGTGAGGACGGCAGAAAAGATCATTGGCAGTTCCCTCCCTCCCACCCAGGACATGGCACAGAAGCGTTGCTTGAGGGTCCGCAGGATTGTCTGGGACACTACACATCCTCTTCACGACTTGTTTTCTTTGTTACCTTCTGGGGGGGGGCTTTGTGGTATCCGTAGCAGAACATCCAGATTCAGCCATAGTTTCATCCCATACAGCATTAACCTTGTGAACTCTCAAGCTTCCTCCTTCCGTTATATATTCAAGATGGACAGTATTTAATATTTATTTTTTTTATGTATATGTAGGGGTGTGGGTCTATACATATGTTGTACATAGTATGTTTTAGGTGTGTGTCATGTATGTTTCACTTTGAGAGTGGGCAACTAAATTTCATTTTTGATGTGTGCCGTTGTGCCCACAGTAAAAAAAAAAAGATAATAAAGGTTCTTATCTAACCCAATCAACATCTAAAAAGAGGCACACAACCAGGCACCACATAAATATTATACACAAAATAGCCCATAGCACACATTTTGGTGAGAGACAAGTTCCCTGAAGATGGGCTCCAGCATGAATCTGGAAACTCAGAAGACGAAACCGCTGATCCTGGTGACCGACCCAGATTGGATCCTGCAATCAGAAGCAGGCTTCCTTATTCAAAGTTAATAATGGATCCGTTTTATTTCTTCCATGGAGTGTTTTGTGAGAATCTCTTACTTTTTAAAAAGCTACACCTCTCTTTCCCTACAGGTACTATTTAGCCGCACATTTTTGCTTTCAGGGGCCCTAACACAGTGATGGAGAACCTTTTAGAGACTGAGTGCCCAAACCACAACCCAAAACTCATTTATTGCAAAGTACCAGGGTTGCATCAGCATTGTGGTGCCCTCAGGAGGGGCATGGAGGCGTGGCCCACTGGGCGGGCATAGCTGCGGTCACGGCAGACTGGGTGGGCGTGGCTGGGGTGGGCATGGCCACCTCAATGTTGCTCATGGGGGGATGCCTGTGGGGGCCGGGCAGGGGGAGATCCAGGGGGACTGTGGTGGGTGGAGTGGTAGGCAGGAGGCCCAGCATAGATGGGGGCAGGCACGCAATCCTAGCTGGGATTGGGGGGGCATGGTGCCAATGGGGATCCGGCTTTCCCTGCTCGGGGTGGCCTTTGGCTTGCTGGGCGTGCTCTACCACCTCTACTCGAGCTTGCTAGCTGGCTGCTTTGCCTCCTTTGTGTTGGGTGGGGCTGCCGCTCCGGGTGGCAGCAGTGGCCTAATTAGGCAAGGCTTTTCAACCAGTGGTAGGGGTACCACCTGTGGTACATTGGCACCTGGCAGGTGGTACGCGACCATCCTAGAAAAGTGGTAGCGGGGGAGGGGAATGAGCTGAACCGGTGGCAGCACCACACAAGCCTGAGCGAGAGATGGCTGGAACTGCAGGGCTGTCAGGGCTCAGCGGAAGCACCAGAATCAGTGCCGCTTTCCAGCTGATCGGCGCTTCTTCGGGGCTGTCAGGGCTCAGCGGAAGCGTCAGGATCAGTGCCAGGCTCCAGCTGGAGCTCGGCACTGATCCTGGCGCTTCTGCTGAGCCCAGAAGAAGCACCAATCAGCTGGAATGTTGCAGCATCTCCAGGGTCTTGTGATTTACATTCAGATGCTTGGCAACTGATTCATATTTATGACAGTCACAGTGTCCGAGGGTCATGTGAAGTGACCAAAACCTGCTGCAACCACCCAGAAGACGGGTGGAATAAAAACCAAACACCCACCCCACCCCACCCCCACTGCCAATCCTCAACAGAAATGCTCACAGCAATGGAAACCTCGGACAGGAGGAAGAGTGCCGCCGGGTGGGCAGGCGTCTTGCTCGGCTGTGGCTTGGGGGGCACTTTTTTCAGTGCTATTGTAACTTCGAACAATCAATAAGCAAACTGTTGTAAGTCGAGGACTACTTGTTACTTTATCACTTTTTTCCTTTTTTGGGGGGGTGTCAACAAATTTTTGACACCTTGCTAGGCGACTGGTGGTACTCGGATATTGCCATATCCTAAAAGTGATAAAAGGTTGAAAAGCCCTGGCCTAATGGACCTGTGCAAGCTGCTGGCAATAGCAGTGTGTGTGCCCACAGAGAGGGCTCTGAGTGCCGCTTCTGGCACACGTGCCATAGGTTCGCCACCACTGCCCTAACATTTTACCTTATTGCCACCTACCACCTCAGACTGGCTTGGAAACCCAAGTTTCTCCCTTCCAAGAGCGAGAAATAAAGAAAGCGCCATTCAATCATTTGTTCAAAGTTGCATTTAATTGCTATTTACACCCATCTGTTTTGAAATCAAGTATATTTCATTACAGTAAATAGTACAGAATGAGGTAACAACCCTCATACCATTCCTTGTAAGGCAGCTGTAGTCGGATTCATAATGGATGGTTAACACAGCCAGCTAACGTTTTGCAGAAAGAACATGGTTTTAAAAAGGGCACGGGTGAAAGGTTGTTATTGTGCATCACTCGGTTGAGCTCTTCCCATCCCCTCCCTTCCTTAAAGTACCAGGGGTTTAATCTTAATTACTGAAGATAAACTGGGTAAGATAGCTAAAATGAAACCTGCATCCTCTCTTTCAATTCTTCCGAAAGCTTAAGATGTATCCCACATGGACTGTTACTATGCTGGCTTAAGACAATGAAAGTAGCACTTGCTTGTTGTCATCAACACGTCCAGTACGCACCTTCTACTTTTAACGGGGGTTAACTAAACCTTGGCCCTTCCTTGCAGATTACCGGTGTTGCTAGACAAATTTGCACCTTACAGCCAGATAGGACAGAGACAACACCATCTGAACTACAGTTTTACACAGCTCCTGCCCTTCCGACCTGCATATACAGAGCAGTCCTAGATTACCAGGAGAAGAGAATATTTGTAGCTCAGGGGTGGACTGACGGGATCCCTGGTGCTCTGGATGGTTTTCTTGCAGATGGTTTCATTACCCAGCTAGGTAACATCATCAGTGCTAGAAGGGAGAGGGGGTTTTGCACGGATGACGTAACCTAGTTTGGTAATGAAACGTCTGCAAGAAAACAACCAAGCTCAGAGAGCGCCAAGGGCCCCACGGTGCCTAGGTTATTCAAACCTTAAGCTAAACAAGGATGTACATTCTCCGCTTTCTCTCCTACAGCACCAATGCAGCTAAACACACATTGGGCCAACATGGTAAGGAAGGGAGTCGACCTCCACTTCCGACCACTTGAGCGGCCAGTCCTGTAACATCCTGCCCTCTTGATGATAAGAGCGGCCTTCCCGGTTAAAATAGATCGGAGCAGGTGGCCTCAGGCTGGATTGTCATCTACAGACCTTCTAGGAAATTGATGGTGCCCAAGACTCAAAACCATTCCTCTTAACCCAAACTTTCCAGCTTTGCAGACCGGGGGGGTGGGGGGGGAGAGGAAATGGTTGTGTGTGAGGGGCAGACACGCATGCACGCTCGCAGCTCCATCTGCACGAGTGGGTGGCACTCGCGTGCGTGTGTGTGAAGCTCTATTTGTGCAAGTGCCTGCCGTTTGTGCAAATGGAGCTGCGAGCGCTCCCCTGCTGCTTGTGCGGCCCGGTTCCGAATGGGCCGCGGCCCGGGGATTGGGGACCCCTCGCTCTATTTAACACGTGGATACTTTCTCCCGGGATCGTAGGAAGAAGATTAACGCTGTAGACTTGAACGTGTTCATCTGAACATGGTTTGAAGACAAGGGATACTGTGACCCACGGTGTCTGGAGGAAGCTAACAGCTGATGGCACCAAAACAAGCTGGCACGCCAGCAGCGTCCGTGCCCAGAGATGGATTCCCAAGGGATCCAATGCTCCTCCTGCTCTGCCCCAAACAGGTCAGACAAGGCCACCCATTCGAATGATCTCTTTATTCCTCAGAACAAACTCAACTGTACAATCAGCACTGATTCTTAGTGGAACGAAAACATGGTTCAAGTCATCAAGTTTTAATACTTAATATATGTTGTTAGCTTCAGCAGGTATTAACCCCAAGTTATTTCTTCTTTTATAGAAGGATACAAAAATCTATATATATATATAAAAAAAATCAAACGATAGCAAAAAACCCCAAGATTATAATTAAAAAAGCACAGATTGTATAAAATAAATCTTAATTACTATGGAAACCTTTTTTTGTTTTGTTTTTTTTAAGACATTGTTAAAAAGAAAGCACTTAATTTCTCCGACAGACATTCCCATCTGGATGGTTCTGGTTTCTGACGTCACACAAGGGAATACCCTCTCTTTGAAGTTGACACAATAGCTATTATCTACAAGAAGGGCGTGGGAATCCAGGTTGGGGAAATTGATTCTTTATACAAATAAATACAAGATCACCCAAATTGCATAGTGTGTGCGCTTACTGTCCCAAATCGCAATTCCAAAGTTTTTTCACAGTTTAAAAGACCAAAAGGGGCACGTGAAACATTTAACCTCGGGGTGTCCAACTCTTGGCAACTTTTAAGACTTGTGGACTTTCAACTCCCAGAATTCCCCAGCCAGCATGGCTGGCTGGGGAATTCTGGGAATTGAAGTCCACAAGTCTTAAAGTTGACAAGATTGGATACCTTTGGTCTAGCCAATGACACCATTCCATCAAATACTCTGCTAATCCCTCAGCTAAGAGAGGTCTACTTGAGCAACAACACACAACATACGCAAGACAATTGTAGCCAGCCACACCGGAGCCACCAAACACCAAAAACTGAGCATCTTGCACCGCTCCGAATCCAGTTTCAAGGGGACTTGGGGACCTGTCTGCTCCGGAAGGACGACCTTCTTCACGGTTCAAACGAGAGAAATATTCTACCTGTCCCACTGGATGCTTCTATGGACTAGAGCAGTATTTCCAAGACGTGGCTACTTCCAGGTATATGGACTTCCACCCCCGTCCCCCCAGAATTCTTATCAATGGTCACGCTGGCTGTGGAATTCTGGGAATTGAAGTTCACACCCCTGGAAATGGGCCAGGTTGGGAAACGCCTGCTCTCGAGAGCCACAGCTGGATTTTGCAAATGACCCAGGAAGCAGCAAGCAAGCAAGCCGTTTTGCTGGGCCTGCCAAGACCCCCATCCAGGCCAACGGCAGTCTTCATGCGCCCGAGGACCCCAAGCTGGACTTCCCCTCCCCTCTTCCCTTTCAGACCCCCTTCCCCAATTGTGCTACTATTCCCCTGCGAAAGAATGCCGTGATTAGTTAGTTGACATGACACCCCATACACTAAACCCAATGCCAGGTGCCCGTGGTAGAAGAACACTGGAAGACCCCTGATCTAGCTCACGCCCAGATCCTACCCTCCATCCAGAAATGTCTCACTATTCACACGACATTGATTGATGCTTTGGGGGGATGGGAAGAGGTCTGATCGTGAAGGGGCCCACGCAAAAACCTACGAGATTCTTCTTCATCCGCAGGAATTAAGTCTCATGTTCTAGAGAACAGGGGTCCCCAAACTCGGCCACTTTTAAGACGCGTAGACTTCAACTCCCACAACACCTCGGCCTTGTTGGCCGGGGAAATTCTGGGAGTTGGAAGTCCCCAAGTCTTAAAAGTAGCCAAGAGCCACTTTAAGGCTTGTGGACTTCCAAGTCCCACAATTCACTAGCCAGTCGTGATGGGCTGGGGAATTCTGGGAGTTGGAAGTCCCCAAGTCTTAAAAGTGGCCAAGAGCCACTTTAAGGCTTGTGGACTTCCAAGTCCCACAAGTCACTAGCCAGTCGTGACGGGCTGGGGAATTCTGGAAGCTGGAAGTCCCCAAGTTTGGAGAGCCTTGCTCTAGAACCTGAATGGACTCCAGAAGGAGAATCACCGCCCCTTTTTGATGGGTCCCTCATTCCCGGGATGGCGTCTTTAATTTTGCTCCTGGAGAGGGAAGCCAAGGTAGACAACTCTACACTCAGCAGAGGTGACTGGAGCCAGGCCGTGCTCACCGATACCGCCTTCCTCTCAACACGGACCCCCCCCCCCCCGCCTTCTGGAAGGGCTTGGATATGAGGTGTGGAAGTACAGTCGGGGAGAAGGATGCACAGAAGAGATTCTGGCTAGATTCAAAGAAAAATATAGTTATGGCTCAGATCCTATGGCTCAAGGAGAGAAGCAAAACAAAGCACCACAAAAAAATCCTCTTTCTAAGAAGCCACGGTTGCAGACCAGGTTGAACAAGCAGGGGGGGGGGAAACACAAGCAACAGGATGCACACCCTGTCCCAACAAGTCACGCTCACCCACACTCTAGAGCAGGGGTAGGCAACCTTGGCTCTTTTATGACTCGTGGACTTCAACTCCCAGAATTCCTGAGCCAGCATGGCTCAGCATGGAAACCTCTCCATTTCTCCTCAACATGGCTGGCTCAGGAATTCTGGGAGTTGAAGTCCACGAGTCATAAAAGAGCCCAGGTTGCCTACCCCTGGTCTAGAGCAAAGCTCTGTGGACCAAAATTAACCCTTTCACCAGCTGTAGCCATGGAAATGCTTTCTTTAAGGCAGATATTTTAAGTTAAGGTAAAGTTACCTTTATTTCACTCTACACCCTGTTAAGAGTATAGCCATCTGTATACAGGCTTTCCTGTTTTCTTCAGTAACAATCGCAGAAACATAAATAGTAAATCCTCTAAACGTTTCCTAAAATTAAATTGCAAAAGTTTCTCTGGAAGACATTCGTCGAAGGCCATCGTAATACTTGTGTGTGTGTGTGTGTGTGTGTGTTTCCTCAATACAATCAACGGATGGCTTGCCCCAGCAGACAAGTTTACATGGTCATCCATCGCAGAGATGCGCAATGGAACAAATACCGGGTAAAAAATAATCTCATCTGAGCGTTACAAATTGGCTGCAACACCAACAAAAATGTGCAGGTTTTTTTTCCCTTTTAAATGATAGCCATCTGCTAAAACTTTTGCCCCTTTTGCGATAGGTTTAAGCCTTCCTTGGCAGGTGCCAGGGTCTCGGGCAAACGACATAACCACGATACAACAGAGATGAAGTTTCTGCCAGTCCAAATTTCTGTTCAGACTGATGAGAATGTAGGACAAGACACCTGGAATTCAACACAGCCACGAACTCCAGACCAGCAGGGCAAAACTGAACTTGGGGGGTGGGGGGGGAAACAACTTCAGATTAAAACACGGGACTTCCGCACTAGCCAAGGTTTTAACGTAGCCAACGGCCTGATGGGGATCTTTTTTTAAAACGAAACAAGACAAGACAAAACCAAAACAAAACAAAAAAGCATTTAAACAAGATGAAGAGGGTAAAAACTCTTACCCTACCAATCTTGGCAACATAATTAACAGTGATTTATTATTATTATTATTATCATTATTATTATTTTTACAAAAAACCATTATTTCAAATATAATAAGAAAAGTTAAGCCTGCTAGCTTGTTCTCTCTCTTTGCTGCGGGAGATCAATAATTCCGTAAATGTTCCAACTGTGGGATTATTATTATTTTTTTCATAATGAGCCCCTTCTAAAAGGGGAGGACAAAAAAAAACTAGTTGAAAAATATAGAGATTTATATATATATATGCATATATAATTTTCTTTTAAAAAAAGATTTGTTTTAGATTGTTTTTTTTGTTTTTTTTTTGCACGTGGAATCCTAAATGGCTGAGTTAAGCCTCAGACCTCCGATAATTCTTAAAATTGCAGGAAGCCACCTGGAGGAACTTGGTAAGATTAAATGCTCAGGTAGAAAAAGGCCCAGGTTGGCATTCTGCATTTTTGCCCATTGGCATGGACTTTCCCAGGGGGCACAATCATGCAGGAGAACCAGTCTACTCTCCATCCTGTTAGCTTCAAGCGATTGACCTGGAGAAAAAAAAATTTATCTTTGATAGAGCCGAAAAGATGCCACGCTGCGTTATCGGTTAGCTGCTGTGCCTAAGTTGTATAATACCATATATATATATATATATATTTTTTGCTTACGTCCTGTCTTTATGCACCATTGATTCAAAGGAGGGAATGAGGAGGTGGGGAAAAAAGAGAAAGGGGGGAGGCAGGGGGAATCCATTTTTTTCCCATTCTTCTTTTCCAGTCCATTATTCTGTGCAACGACTAACTTGATACCGTCGCTGAAGGGGGGGGGGGGAAGGAAGAAAAAAAAAAGCCACGAGAGGTCTCGTATTTTGGCAGCAGGAGGGCTGTGTGAGGCACGGCTGCCCTTGCAGACAGCTGTCCTTGGTCTTCTGCTGTCGCTCAAGCGGGTTCAGGGGGAGGACTGCGGCCACAGGTGATGTCATAGATTCATGCGCAAGTGCTCTGGCCGTTTGGAAATGATGGGGAAGGCTTGCTTTTTGTACGGCCCGGTGTTGGGCTGCCGGATGGGAAGCGGAGCTGAGGCTTCTCCGCAGACTGTTACATCCATCTGTTCGATCCCACCTGTCTCCATGGGGTAGTCCACGGGCAGCTGAGGATTGGCCACGCCGGAGGAACCGCCTCGTCCCCAGAAGTCCCCTGGAGAGAACTTGACAGGGCTTTGGAAGAGAAGAAGCAGCCATTAAAAAGGTTTTTTTTAAATCAAAAAATATAGTTTTTTCTATCTATCTATCTATCTATCTATCTATCTATCTATCTATCTATCTATCTATCTATCTATCTATCTATCTATCTATCTAATCTATATATCTATCTATCATCTAATCAATCATCTATATCTATTTGTTTATCAATCTATCAATCTATATCAATCAATCATCTATATATATCAATCATCTATATCTATCTATCTATCTATCTATCTCAATCAATCATCTATATCTGTTTATCTATCATCTATATCAATCATCTATATCTGTTTATCCATCTATATCAATCAATCAATCATTTATATCTGTTTGTTTATCATCTATCAATCTATCTATATCAATCATCTATGTCTATCTATCCATATTAATCAATCATATCTATCTATCTATCTATCTATCTATCTATCTATCTGTCTGTCTGTCTGTCTGTCTGTCTGTCTGTCTGTCTGTCTGTCTGTCTGTCTGTCTGTCTGTCTGTCTGTCTGTCTGTCTATCATCTATCTGTATCTTGTAGACTTCAACTTCCATTCTGGGAGTTGAGGTCCACAAGTCTTTAACGTTGCCAAGGCCCATATGCTAAGCCAAGCATTTTAGAGGCAAAAGGTCAAATCATTTTGTACATAAGCTCAATAGTTGCGTCTACACTGCAACTTAAGCCAAAATGTGCCGACTACCATGTTTCCCCAAAAATAAAACCTGGTCTTATTTATTTATTTTGCCTCCAAAAGAGACACCAGGTCCTATTTTCGAGCGGTGTGTGTGTGTCTTTTCCACTCACCTCGCCAAGGCAGCACTGACAGCCCTGCCCACCCGGCCCACTTCTTCTGTGGCTGAAGGAAATGCCTCTGCAGCCGAGAACAGAGCTACGGATTGAATCCATAGCTCGGCTCTCGGCTGCACAGGCCTTCCAGAAAGGCTTCCAACTACAATGAAAGCCGGAACTCCATTCTCAGCTGTAGAATGATGCTTTTACTTCAGCTGCAGAAGAAGCGGGCTGGTGAGGCATCAACCCATAGGAGGCCTGGCTGCAATGGTAAGCTCCACCCCCACCTCCGCTTGATTTTCTAGGCCTGCGCCTCGCCCCAAAAGTAGGGCTTATTATCGGGGTAGGTCTTACTTTCAGGGAAACACGGTATGTGTAACTTAACGGCGAGGCCAGCGATTCAGATGTTCTGCGCTTACTTGCATGCCCCCATTTTCCAACCTGGAGATTGCGAGAAGAATGGCTTTCTACCCTCTACTGACTTATTGCCATTTTACGGTACTGAGAGGATTGTGTGGAATCCTGTTTGCAAATCTTGGGATGAAAACCCAACATTCAACACACAACCAAGATTCTGAAGCTTTTATGAGGAGCGCACCCGTGCTACCACACACACAAAACACCCAGCAATGGGAAGAGGCAAATACCTGATGGGGGTCCGAGGACTGCCGATGAATCGGCGAGGTGACCGAATTTTTGGTTCAAAGGAAAACTTCTCTTTTACGCTTTCAAGTACGGATGGAGCCACATACGTGAAACCCTGCAAAGGGGAGGGGAGAAACAAGGGTGGCCAGCGACCATCCCACCAAAGAGAGTTCCAATGAGGAGACTGCATTGTGACGAAACCAAAACAAGCCATGAATGAACCAACCCCATCAACTTTGCAGTGAGAACCAACATACAGGTGTGAGCACCCAAGATTGCCCAGCTCAGGCTGATATGTTGGGCCAGCTCTGGAGAGGACACTTCTTCCCTGCCGGTTGCCTTCGGACTTCCCTTATATCCAAACCACACTACAGAAAAATATCTTATCATCTTATCTTATCTTATCATGATAGCAGTGTTCCAGTATCTCAGGGGCTGCCCCAAAGAAGAGGGAGTCAAGCTATTTTCCAAAGCGCCTGAAGGCAGGACAAGAAGCAACGGATGGAAAATGATCAAGGAAGAAGCAACTTAGAGCTAAGGAGAAACTTCCTGATAGTTAGAACAATTAACCAGTGGAACCACCTGCCTCCAGAAGCGCTGAATGCTCCAACACTGGAAGTCTTTAAGAAGAGACTGGACAGCCATTTGTCCGAAATGGTATAGGGTTTCCTGCCTGAGCAGGGGATTGGACTAGATGACCTCCAAGGTCCCTTCCAACTTTATCATCATCATCATCATCATCATCATCATCATCATCATCATCATTATTATTATTATATTTAAAAAATATATATAGTGTCCACTTATTAACTTGGAAACTGGAATCCAGATCACTGTCTCTTTTCCAAGACATGCCATTTGGTCTCTCCAGCGGCAAAGAGTGCACTTTCCCACTGAGCTGTCGCTTGTTCCCACCATCTGTGAAACAAGACCTTGTATCCTTACTGTCTTTACCAGGGTAGCAATAGCAACAGCCCTTAAGACTGATATACCGCTCCACGGCGCTTTTAACAGCCCTCTCTAAGCGGTTTGAAGAGTCAGCATATTTGCCCGAACAATCCAGGTCCTCATTTTACCGACCTCAGAAGGACGGAAGGCTGAGTCAACCTTGAGCTGGTCAGGATTGAACTTCCTGGCAGTGGGCAGAATCTGCCTGCAATACCGCATTTTAACCACTGCGCCACCATGGCAAGGGAGGAAGGAAGGAAGGAAGGAAGGAAGGAAGGGAAGGAAGGAAGGAGAAAAGGGAGGGAGAGGAAGAAGGAAGGAATAACAATAGCATTTAGACTTATATACCACTTCACAGTGCTTCATAGCCTTCTCTAAGCGGTTTACAGAGTCAGCCTATGGCTCCCAACAATCCGGGTCCTCATTTTACCGACCTCAGAAGGACAGAAGGCTGAGTCAACCTTGAGCTGGTCAGGATCAAACTTCCTGGCAGTGGGCAGAATCTGCCTGCAATACTGCATTTTAACCACTGCGCCACCATGGCAAGGAAGGAAGGAAGGAAGGAAGGAAGGAAGGAAATGCTGCTTCACAGTGCTTTTACAGCCCTCTCTAAGCGGTTTGCAGAGTCAGCACCTTGCCCCCCAACAATCTGGGTCCTCATTTTACCGACTTTGGAAGGATGGAAGGCTGAGTCAACCTTGAGCTGGTGAGAATTGAACCCCTGGCAGTCAGCAAAATTAGCCTGCAGTACTGCATTCTAGCCACTGCACCACCACGGCTCCTAGTAGTAGTAGGTAGTCCTCAACCTATGAGTATTCGTTTGGCAACCATTTGAAATTACAATGGTGCTGAAAAATGGACTTGCTTTGCCTGAAGGAAAACCTGTTGCAGGGCCTTGGGGTCAGGTGACTAAAATTGAGATGCTTAGCATCCGTACTGCAACTCCACCCACCTACCCATCTCTTCCCTGATTTATATCGACGAGTGCTACTGTGCAGGGCAGCCAAAAGCTATGTCAGGATTCATCCTCAAATGGCCGAAGGGTGCTTTTTCCAAAAGTCAACTGGACTTCCTTGGGTTTTGTTTTGTTTTTTTTTCCCCTTGAAAACATTTCACTTCTCATCCCAGAAGTTTCTTCAGTTTGAAAAAGAATCTTCTTGGATGAAAAAGCGAAACATTTTTAAGGGGGAAAAAATCCCCCCAAGAAAGTCCAGTTTGGGGAAAAAAGCCCCTTTGGGACAACCATGACCTGGAGGATGGAGAATCTCCGCAGATACCCATCCCCAAGCTTACTTACCAAGAAAACCTGGTTGGCACTTTCGCTGAGGGTCGAGTCGTCCGGGCTATCGACGGGAGTCTGACGTGTAAATTTTGCATCGAATTGGCTCACGTCTTCTTCGGATTGCTTTGCAAAAAAAAAAACAAAAGTTGAGGAAGGTTTTTGTTTTGTTTTTTTAAATAGTTTTAACAGATAATCACAACAGCCTTAGTGGAAGACAAAGCTTCTGGACGGAGGGAGCGTTCCGCAGATGTACCACTTGGAAGCCTGCTGGAGTGCTGCTGCCGCCACTGGAGGGTCCCGTTTTGGACAACTAGGCTGAGAAACGAAGGCAAGGGAAAGGGGGGGGAAGGGAGTCACGGATCAAAGAAAAGGAGGATTGAGGAGAGATGCCTTCAAAGGCAAGACGCAAACGGAGTCCTCCCCTCCCAAGCACCACCACCAATTGTGGAAGTCAGAGCCCCCCAGAGAAGGAAATATTAAAAGGGCAGAAAAATATATTTTTCCTCAAAAGGATTTTTAAAAGCCAGCCCCCAAGTCTCTCTCTTTGCCCCAAGCAGGAGCCAGCCCTATACAAATGCAACTGTAAAATCATCAGAAAGCTGGAGCCAGAAGACAAAGACCTAAAATCAGCATATCCCACCTGAGATGGGACATAATAGGACTAACCCCATTGCCATCAAGTATACCAGAGAGTCACACCTAGATTCAGGTCAGAATACGTGACACAGGAAATAACCTCAAAGTTCATGCCACAGGAACAGGAAATTATTCCAAACAAAAGGCTAGAGAGGATATAAAAACCTACTGCCCATGTGCTCAGGTCCTTTTTTCCCCTCCGGTCTAGCCTGCAAGAACCATCTTCCTGCCTCTTCAATAAACGGTAACCATCTTCCCAAAGCAGTCACCATGTTGCTTATTTTTTCCCGGCTTGGATGAACCAGGATGAAGACTTTACTTCCAACAATTTGGCGACCCAGATGGGACTCGAACCCACAATCCCCAACTTCTGGGCTCTTGTGAAGTCTGAACTGCTGTAATTATACAGGAAAATACATACAGGCAAATCCTCGACTTATCACCCAAATTTGTGACTCAGCAGTTCAGTTCTTGCTTATGCAGGCCGTCCTCCACAACTAGGACCCAATTTTTTCACTGCTAAGCAAGGCGGCTGCTAAGTGAATCGTACCCAGTTTTATGACCTTTCTGGGCAACCAGTCGACTCTTTGCACCATGACTTAATTTTGTTACGTTTTACAAGCTCACTAAGTGAAAGAACAAAAAAAAACCAACCAACTGGATAGCGATCACATAAAACACTGACAAATGTCCTCCTCTCAGCTTCAATACATGGCATCGATAACTGAATCCCACTGTGATCTGATTGGCTCATTGCCAAAACGAGACAACACTGATTGGCTCTCTAAACACTCGTGCTCATTGGCTACAATCAGATGAAGGAAAGCTACCTGAGATCAACCTAAGCAAGTTGTGCTTCCTTTTTCTGGTTATTTGGCTATAACTTTTCATAGAATACAGTACAGATAATTGAACAAACTTTGCTGCATTACGTTCTTGATTAAATTATCTTTCCATTGATATATAATTTTATGGTACTACTCCCCCCAAAAAAAGTGGTGTTATTAGCCATCAAACCTAAAAAATACACTTTTCCCAAAAGGTTTCCACAATTCTGGCCACTACTGTACTGTACTTTTGATATAATTTATCGCTTTCCCAATTCTGGGTGCTTTCAGCTGAATGTGGCTGCAACTCCAGAGTTCCTAGCTAATAGGATGGAAGAATTCAGCAGGTTGCAATTCCAACACACCTGGAAAATGCCACGATGAAGACAACTATATAGGGAGTCCTTGACTTACGACCACAATGGAGCCCAAAATTTCTGCGCTAAGTGAGACCGTTAAGTGTTTTGCTCCATTTGACAAACTTTCTTGCCACAAATTGTTAAGTGCATCACCGCAGTTGTTACGTTAGTAACGTGTTTCTTAGGTGAATCTGGCTTCCCCATTGATTTTGATTGTCAGGTCGCAAAAGGGGGATCAAGTGACCCCAGGACGCTGCAACTGTCGTTAAGTAGGAGTCAGTTGCCAAGCGGCCAAATTTTGATCATGTGACTGTGGGGATGCTGCAACAGTCGTAAGTGTGAGAAACGAACGTAAATCTTTTTCAGGGCCGTTTGATTTTAAACCATCACTAAATGGATAGTCGTAAGTCGAGGACTATCTGTACTGGCCAGATGCTTCTCTGAGCTCCAGTTTATGGAAATGGCTCAATTATCCATTTTGTAACCCAATGGTTTATGGCAGTGATGGCGAACCTTTTAGAGACCGAGTGCCCAAACTGCAACCCAAAACCCACTTATTTATCACCAGGTGCCAGGTGGACGTGGCCCACTGGGTGGGCGTGGCTGTGGTGGTCATGGCAGGCTGGGTGGGTGTGGCCAAGGTGGGCGTGGTCACCTCGATGTTGCTCGTGGGGAGGGATGCCTGTGGGGGTTGGGCAGGGTTGGGGGAGATCCAGGGGGTCTCTGGCAGGTGGGGCGGTGGGCAGGAGGCTCGTCCTATGGGGTGAGGCAAGGCAAGGCAAGGGAGGGTGGGGGTGCCATTGTCGCAGGGCAAGGCGAGGTAGGGGCCGGGGCGGCTGCTGCCTGACACCATCGGCCCCTGCACATAGAGGCCAGCGAGCGCATGGGGGCCGACAGTGTCCATCAGCAGCCACAGCCTGCCGGCCCGTCGACCAGCACACTCTGGGGCTCCGCAGCCTGGCACCAGCAGTTCAGAGAAGCCGCCTCTGAGCTGGACGGATGGCCGACAGCTGAGGAGGCGATGCAGTGGGTCGTGCCCGGGAAAAGGAGAGCATGTGAGGCCAGGAGGGATGGGAGGGGGGGAAGGGAAACCAGCCATGCTGGGATGCATCCAGCCACGTGGGACCTCGGCGAGTTAGCAGGCAGCTGGTTGAAGAGGGACAGTTGCCATCTCCAGGGCATGGTCCATGTGCCCACAGAGAGGGCTCTGAGTGCCGCCCCTGGCACGCGTGCCATAGGTTCGCCACCGCTGGTTTATGGCAAGCCCAGTCTTTGGGTAGCAGCAACGAATTTTTGCCTTCCTCTGAAGTGCAACAGCCACCTTAAAATTGGGGGATGCATTTGAGCCCGAATTTAAAACTGAGGAAGACTCAGAGGTGAATTCCATTGTGAAGGAAGTGGGACACAGCTCTGTATATTGGAAAGACGGGGCCATAAAACCTGCCTGGGTTGGGAATGGCGCACCCTGATCCCCAAATTTGGCTTATCTGGCTGGTTGTGCCTCAAGATCCCAAGCATGTATCCAAATGACATACCAATAAGGGTTTAAAAGGTGGTTCCACCTTCCGAGCTAGCAGTTCTTCCCAACTGATATGTCTGAAGAAGGGATGACCCTTAAAAAACAAACAAACAGTGGTTATTAATCAGTGCCCAATCAAAGAGAGCAGAACATGCCAAATGACCGGTGCTTGGTTTTGACTAGAATATAAACTGAAACACACAAGTCTACAGCACTCCTTCAGAAGAGGAACTGGGCAAAGCTATAGTTGTTCCGTTAGATGAACTAAGGCAATGTCTCTTAACCTTGACAACCCCTTTCAGATATGTGGACTTCAACTCTCAGAATTTCCCAGCCAGCCATATTGGCTGAGGAATCCTGGGAGTTGAAGTCCACAATCTGAAAGGGGTTGCCGAAGTTGAGAGATATTGATCTAAGACAGGGGGCTTCAAACTTGGCCCTTTTATGACTTGTGGACTTCAACTCCCAGAAGTCCACAAGTCATAAAAGGGCCAAGTTTGAAGACCCCTGACCTAAGATATTGCTTCAGAGGTGATAGGACAGTGATGTTGAACTTGTGACACAACTGTCAAAAGGTGACATGTCATGACGTTTTAGTTGACACGCTAGTGTTCACCAACACATTTGACATTTGTACCCAGACTAGTTGGCATCCTTTCCACCCCCTCCCCAACCATTCCCCTTGTCCAAGAAAAGGCAAGAGGGTAGAGCAAACGGCTCCATGGCTTCCCAATTTTTTAAAAAATGTTATATCAGTTTGAGTTGCAAAGCAGACTAACTTTACACCTCCCTGAAAGTGTACTCATACTGCTTGCTTAGATCCAAGACATTCAAGATCATGAAGCAAACCTTTTCTGAAAATTATTTTACTGGTCAGAGGAGAAGGGAGGACGTTTTCCCACAAAATGGCGTACCTGAACTTCTCCAGTGTCTCCGGGACCAGCTCCTAGACGTGAGGCAGCATTTCTCTTTAGCAGCTGAAGAGAGGAAAGAGAGGTTTAAAACCAAATGGACTTTCTTTTAGGAAAAAAGTTATTTTATAGCTGTCAGATCTGCCCCAACTTGGTCCTTTAAGCAAAAAAGACCCTCAACGCCAGGTGTTGTGAAAGGTAGACTTTACTAAAGGCCAACTGGATTACAGTACTGCATCCAGTTTTGGTCACCATGTTGTAGAAAAGATGTTGAGATTCTAGAATGAGTGCAGAGAAGAGCAACAGAGATGATCAGGGGACTGGAGGCTAAAACATATAAGGAACGGTTGCTGGAATTGGGAATGTTTAGTTTAATGAAGAGAAGGACGAGGAGGGACATGATAGCAGTGTCCCAGTATCTCAGGGGCTGCCCCAAAGAAGAGGGAGTCAAGCTATTCTCCAAAGCACCTGAAGGCAGGATAAGAAGCAATGGATGGAAACTGATCAAGGAGAGAAGCAACCTAGAACTAAGGAGAGATTTCCTGACAGTGAGAACAATTAACCAGTGGAACAACCTGCCTCCAGAAGCGGTGAATGCTCCAACATTGGAAGTTTTTAAGAAGAGACTGGACAGCCATTTGTCTGAAATGGTATAGAGTTTCCTGCCTGAGAAGGGGGTTGGACTAGATGACCTCCAAGGTCCTATCCAACATCATCATCATCATCTTATTATTATTATTATTAGTAGTAGTAATAATATAGCAAAGCGAGAACTGAGGTTTGCGTGCCAAATACCATCAAACATCCGCATCTGCCTATCCCAAGTCCTTGGGAAGGACTCGATGGGTAAGCAAAAATGCCGAATCCAGTCTGAATATCTGGCTGACTGTGCGATGATGATGATGATTATTATTATTATTATTATTAATAATAATAATAATAATAATAGAGTTGGAAGGACCTTGGAGGTCATCTAGTCCAACCCCCTGCTCAGGCAGGAAACCCTATACCATTTCAGACAAATGGCTGTCCAGTCTCTTCTAAAAAACTTCCAGTGAAGTTTTGATCATTTGAGCACAAGGATGCTGCAATGGACATAAGAGGAGGACCAGTCATAAGTCACTTTTTTCAGTGCCATTATAACTTGGGTTGCTAAATGAATGGATGTAGGTTGAGGATTACCTGGATTGAAACATTTTGGACAAATGTCCACCTGACTCAGCAAATAATTTCCAGGTTTGTATTTACCAAGATCGCCAACTGTGATATGAACAAATGCTAGAGACATTTTGTTTTTGTTTTTTTAAAGGCTTAATGAAAATTTAGTAGTTATTAATTGGGAAAACACTTTTTGCTTACCATTCAGATCCAAGAACAATTCAGGTGAAATAACTTTTGGTTCACTCCAAACTCATGCAGATAGTTCTCGACCTACAACCGTTCATTTAGCAACTGTTCGAAGTTATAATGGCACGGGAAAAAAGTGACTTAACGACCGTTCTTCACACTTACAACCCTTTCCGCATCCCTGCGGTCACGTGATCAACGTTTGTAACTTTCCCAGAAAGCTTCTGACAAGCAAAGTCAATGGGGGAAGCCAGGTTTGCGTTAACAGCGGCAGTGATTCACTTAATAACCATGGCCAAAAAGGCCGTAAAATCGGGCCACTACTCATTTGACGGCCATATTGCTTAACCAACAGAAAATTTGGCTTTAATTCTAGTCGTAAGTCGAGGACTGCCTGTAACTTAGCTACAGAAAAGTTGCAAATTTGAAAAACGGCCCTGAATTTATACTTGAGCCGATCTCTGGGATGACCCCGGTAAGAGTCTCACCTTTTTAAGCAGATCTCTGGCTTCTTGTGTGAGGTAGGGAGGCAAGTTCAGTTTACACTTGAGGATCTTGTCAATCGTTTTCTTCCGGTTCTCCCCAGTAAAAGGGGGCTGAAAAAGAGAGAGGAGGAAGGAGAAGCCGTGAGAAAAGTGCACCACATAAGGTGATGTCCACAACATTCTGCTTGTACTTCCTGGCTTTTACATAGGCCTGTAAAAACTGATTTCCAAGCCTGGCTATTATAAAGAGGGTTTGATCTACAACCCTGGCTGTCTAAGAAGTCAAAATAGTGTGGATGAGTGTCTCCTAGGTCCGTGGTGGCGAACCTGTGGCACGGGTGCCAGAGGCGGCACTCAGAGCCGTCCCTGTGGGCACGTGCGCCATCGACCCCAGTCCTAGGCCTTCAGCTGGGTTTTATAAAACCTTTTTCCTTTAGGCCTCTGCCACCGTATGCAAAAAAAAAAAAAAAGGTTCAATCAATCAATCAATTTCAACTTCTCGCGGGGAAAAAAAAGATCTCGCAAAGTTGGAATTGATTGATTGAACTTTTTAGTCCCACCC
>NW_015390131.1:33462-59365 GCF_001527695.2 Protobothrops mucrosquamatus
TCCCTGTGGGCACGTGCGCCATCGACCCCAGTCCTAGGCCTTCAGCTGGGTTTTATAAAACCTTTTTCCTTTAGGCCTCTGCCACCGTATGCAAAAAAAAAAAAAAAGGTTCAATCAATCAATCAATTTCAACTTCTCGCGGGGAAAAAAAAGATCTCGCAAAGTTGGAATTGATTGATTGAACTTTTTAGTCCCACCCAGTCTGCCGTTCCCACCGCAGCCACGCCCACCCAATGGGCCACGCCCACCCAATGGGCCACACCCACCCAGCACCCGATGATACATAAGTGGGTTTTGGGTTGCAGTTTGGGCACTCGGTCTCTAAGAGGTTCGCCATCACTGTCCTAGGTGTTTTTTCAAAAGGCAACTGGACTTTTATTTTTCCTTGAAGAAGTTTCACTTCTCCTCCAAGAAGCTTCATCGGTTCTGGCAGGAGGGAGGGGGGAGATGGAAGGCTTAGTTCTTAGTTCAGGAAAAACAAAGAAAGAAAGTCCAGTTTGCACCTTTTGAGACAACCATGACTTGGATGACTTGAGACTCTCCACAGACAGGGATGTGTGTGATCACGTGAGACATGGCAGAGATTTGATCACAGTCGCAACTGATATCTTGACTTTTTGATAGGCACACACCCTGGACACCCTGTCTACAATGTCGGCAGTAAGCACGTAAGGAATCGGTACTATTCCTGGACTGCAAACCCAAAAGGAAAAGCACTGAGTTGAGGGATTCAATTTCCAAGCTTGCTGCAAACCCAAAGATCGTATGATTTGGGTGAGAAATTCAGCCCAGCCAGTGGAAGAGAATTTCCCTCCCAGCAAACCTGTTGCGTACAGCTGTTAAGTATTGTGAATCAACATAAATGGAACTGGTATGTCATTCCAAGAAGCAGAGTGAAATACAGATAGTCCTTGACTTATAATTGGTTATTTAACAACCACTTGGAAGTTATGATTGATTTAAAAAAGAGCTATATATAATCTGTCCTCAAAGTTACAATTGTGGTCCTCCCCCTGTCACATGATTGCATTTCGAGCGCCAGGGAACCAGCTCGTATTTATGACTGATTGCAGCAGTCTCTGACTGTGGATTTTTGCCAATTTCTGGCCCAAAAAAAACCCCCTCTGGCTGTTTGGATGAATGGATTCCCCTAAAGACCATGTGATTTGTTTACTGATCGCAGTGACTCGCTTTACTGCCACCGTAAAAATAGCCTTAAAAATAGAATCCGGTCATATGGTGTCTCGACTTACGACACAACAACTTAAAATCAATATTCCAGGCTCCACTGTGGTTGTAAGTCAAGGACTACTTAAACAGGGCAATCATTTTTCTGAATAAACCAGAATATAAAAGAGATTTTTTTTTTCATAAACAAGAAAAATCTAACCACACATGCTTAGCAACAGGCAGGTTAAAACCACATGGCAAATTCTTTAAAGGCATGAAACATGTTCCAAAACAAAACAAAACAAAACAAAACTAAAAATAAAACATGCAGCTTGTAAGTGTGCACCTACTGCTCCAGTCAGCATGTCATACATTAATGCCCCCAAACTCCACCAGTCCACAGCACGGTTGTGCCCACTCCTCATCAAAATTTCAGGGGCCCTAAAAAGACATCACACGCAAATAGCAAAGATCAGCACGGCAGATCACAGCATCAGAACAGGTAATGATCACAATTAAAAATCCCGCGGAGAGCACCTACAGCCACTGAGCTTCAGTAACAGCCTGCGGTGAATAACCATTACTCCAGGTCAGGGCTTTTCAACCTTTTCACCCATTGTACCACTTTTAGGATATGGCAATATCTGAGTACCACCAGTTGCCTAGCAAGGTGTCAAAAACGTGATGACCAAAAAAAAAAACAACAGGAAAAAAGTGATGAAGTGCTGGTAGTCCTCTACTTACAACAGTTCGCTTAGTGACTGTTCGAAGTTACAACGGCACTGAAAAAAGTGCCGAGCAAGACACCTGCCTGCCCGCCCAGCGGCGCTCTTCCTCCTGTCCGAGGTTTTCATTGTTGTGAGCATTTCTGTTGAGATTGGCAGCGGGGGTGGGGTCGGGGTGTTTGGTTTTTATTCCCCCCCGTCTGCTGGGTGGTTGCAGCAGGTTTTGGTCACTTCACATGACCCTGGGACACTGTGACCGTCATAAATATGAATCAGTTGCCAAGCATCTGGATGTAAATCACAAGACCCTGGAGATGCTGCAGCATTCCAGCTGATAGGTGCTTCTTCTGGGCTCAGCAGAAGCCCCAGGATCAGTGCCGAGCTCCAGCTGGAGCCTGGCGCTGATCCTGGCGCTTCCGCTGAGCCCTGACAGCCCTGCAGCTCCAGCCGTCTCTCGCTCAGGCTTGTGCGGTGCTGCCACCGGTTCAGCTCATTCCCCTCCCCCGCTACCACTTTTCTAGGATGGTTGCATACCACCTGCCAGGTGCCAATGTACCACAGGTGGCACCTGTACCACTGGTTGAAAAGCCTTGCTCCAGGTGACTAGCTTGGCCAACTCGCTATACGTAGAATTATGAGTAGTGACCGCTTCTTGTAAAACAGGGGTGTCACTGCCGGCCCATGGGCCGGTTGCATCACACGGAGGCCGTGCCCCCCCCCAAGCTCCGGCAATGCGAAAAAAGACGTGATATGTCACGACACATCACGTGTCACGGCGAGTTTGACACCTGTGTTGTAAAACATCAAGCTGAGCTGACAAGAGTATGAAAAGTAAGTTCCTGAACTTTAAAAAACAGAGGCAAAGGTATAGGATAGGCAGGACCTGGTTCAACAGTACTGCCTGTGAGAGGGATCTAGGTGTCCTGGTGGACCATCACTTGAGCCAGCAGTATGCTTTATCTGCCCCAAAAACCCAATGCAATCCTAGGCTGCATCGACAGAAGGATGGCATCAAGATCACGAGAGGTGATTTACTGGACTATTGAGGCCACATTTGGGACACTGTGCCCAGTTCTGGTCACCACAATATAAAAAAGAGGCCAAGGTCCTAGAAAGAGTGCAGAGAAGAGCAACAAAGATGATAATGGGTGTGGAAGCTAAATCCTATGATGAACAATTAGTGGGAGTTAGGTATGTCTAGCTCAGGGGTCTTCAAACTTGGCTCTTTTATGACTTGTGGACTTCAACTCCCAGAATTCCTCAGCCAGGCACACAAGTCTACAGCGCTCATTCAGAAGAGGAAGTGGAAGAGAGAGTGGCAAATAAAAACCGGGCAAAGCTATAGTTGTTCCGTAAGATGAACTAAGGCAATGTCTCTCAACCTCGACCAACCCTTTCAGATATGTGGACTTCAACTCCCAGAATTCCCTAGCCAGCCATATTGGCTGAGGAATTCTGGGAGTTGAAGTCCACAATCTGAAAGGGGTTGCCGAAGTTGAGAGATATTGATCTAAGACAGGGGTCTTCAAACTTGGCCCTTTTATGACTTGTGGACTTCAACTCCCAGAATTCCTCAGCCAAGTACACTGGCTGAGGAATTCTGGGAGTTGAAGTCCACAAGCCATAAAAGGGCCAAGTTTGAAGACCCTTGGGCTAGCCTATCAAAGAGAAGGATTGGGGGACATAATAACTGTCTTCCACTATTTAAGGGGCTGTCAGAGAGAAGAGGGGATTGATTTATTATCCAAAGCACCTGAGGGCAGGACAGGAAGCAATGGGTGGAAGCTTGCCAGAGGGAGATCCAATCTGGAAATGAGGAATTTCCTGACAGTGAGAACAATTAATCAATGAAATAGTTTCCTCCTTCAAAAACTGAACTGTATCGTAACTCCCTTTTTCCAGTTGTAACTCTGAACGATCGCTAAGCTGCCAGTTGTAAGCCCGAGGACCACTTGTAGTAAAATGTACTATATCTCTTTCAATTGATAGCACGTGAAAACCTTGACACTTATTGTGGCGCTGACGAAATCTCAGTGGTACGTGCAGGGTGACCCTTGTCTTGCAAAATTCAGGAGGCCAAACGAGAAACATGCTTCCAATCCTTACAGCTCAAGACATCTTATCAAAACCAGCGTCTTCTCAAAGCATTAAACAGGGTGACTCCAGTAATTAGAATGCTAAGTCCTATTTCAAGCCCACCCTTTGGTGTGGAAAGGCACTAAGTGACACTGTGAATCCATTCTACCTCATAGGATTGTTGTTGAGGGGGAAAATTAAAGGAGCGAGTGCTTAAGATACCCCATCACTTATCTCCCATCTCGCCGGGATAGGGAGTGCAGTAATTTGGGAGTGGGAGAGGGCTGGGGGGGCTCAGAGCATGTGAGCCCAAGCCTACACTAGGCCTCCAAGGGAGGGACCTTGGAGGGTCATCTAGTCCAACCCCCTGCTCAGGCAGGAAACCCTATACCATTTCGGACAAATGGCTGTCCGGTCTCTTCTTAAAAACTTCCAGTGTTGGAGCATTCACCGCTTCTGGAGGCAGGTTGTTCCACTGGTTAATTGTTCTAACTGTCAGGAAGTTTCTCCTTAGTTCTAGGTTGCTTCTCTCCTTGATTAGTTTCCACCCGTTGCTTCTTGTCCTGCCTTCTGGGGCTTTGGAGAATAGATTGACTCCCTCTTCTTTGTGGCAGCCCCTGAGATACTGGAAGACTTGCTATCATGTCACCCTTCATCCTTCTCTTCATTAAACTAGACCAGGGGTAGGCAACCTTGGCTCTTTTATGACTCGTGGACTTCAACTCCCAGAATTCCTGAGCCAACATGGCTCAGCTTGGAAACCTCTCCCTTTCCCCTCAGCATGGCTGGCTCAGGAATTCTGGGAGTTGAAGTCCACGAGTCATAAAAGAGTCAAGGTTGCCTACCCCTGAACTAGACATACCTAATTCCAGCAACTGATCCTTGTATGTTTTAGCCTCCAGTCCCTTGTTTAATGATTCACTGGGAATGAGGGAGTCCTTAGGTTTGGTACTTCACTCAATGACCATCGTGACCTGCGACAAGTAATGGACAGGCTCCATTACTGTTGTAAGTCAAGGACTACCTGTATGGTGTATGCTGCCTTGATCTTGATATAAATCCAGTAGCTAAATAAAAAAATAATAAAGGATCCTCTTGGGACGTTTAAAAAGGTAAGTCTTTTTTTGAGAGAAAAGACAACGTTTAGATTAAATTGACAAGAGTCCTGCTTGCTAAAGAATCAGTTTCATCAGCCTGGTCTCCTCAGATTTGGCGAGGTCATTTTGACTGGTTACAGTAATTTAGGTCCAACACATGTACATGGAGAGAATCTTTTCATCTTCTCAAGAAATGCTGGGATGTGTGTGTGTGTGTGTGTGTGTCCTCTCCTAATCTAAACTGGAAACATTCATGGGTTGCTCTGACCACTAGGCAGGTTAATCTAAAGAGGGGAAAAATAAATACTTCTCTTTGACCACCATTATCAACACTTTTCTGTCTTGTCAGCTGGACTCACATGTATTCTATTGTTCCACAGAACGTATGTGTGACTGTTCCATCATGAATGGATTCTTTACACAGTCCAAAATCTGTCAGTTTAACGTGACCTGGGGGGGAAAAAACAAAAGGAAATAAAAAAGGAAGTGAGGGGAGAGAACCACAGAAAGCTAATATAAAATTAAAATACCACACAGGTAGACCTCGACTTACAACCAAATGTTGAGCCCAACATTTCCGTTTCTAAGCAAGGAAGCGGTTAAGTGAGTCGTGCCCCATTTTATGACCTTTTTGCCACAGCTGTTAAGAGAATCACTGCAGTTGTTAAGTGAATCACGGGGTCGTTAAGCGAATCTGGCTTCCCCCATTGATTCTGCTTGTCAGAAGCTGGGAAAGTTGCAAAGGGACCCCGGGATGCTGCAACCGTTATAAAATACAGGCCAGATGCCAGGAACCCAAATTTTGATGACGTGACAACTGGGGATGCTGCAATGGTCGTAAGTGTGAAAAATGGTCGTAAGTCACTTTTGTCATGGTTCCAATAGAGGAGACCAGTAAAAACAGAACTCCAAGGCAAGAGGTGTCCTTAAAGCAGGGCTTTTCAACCTTTTCACCCATTGTACCACTTTTAGGATATGGCAACATCCGAGTACCACTAGTTGCCTAGCAAGGTGTCAAAAACTTGACCAAAAAAAAAGAGGAAAAAAGTGATAAAGTACAGGTAGTCCTCAACTTATAACATTTCGCTTAGTGACTGTTCGAAGTTACAATGGCACTGAAAAAAGTGCCCCCCAAGCCAGAGCCGAGCAAGATACCTGCCTGCCCACCTGGCGGCGCTCTTCCTCCTGTCCGAGGTTTTCATTGTTGTGAGCATTTTCATTGTTGTGAGCATTGTTGAGGATTGGCAGTGGGGGTGGGGTGGGGGGTGTTTGGTTTTTATTCTCCCCCCCGTCTGCTGGGTGGTTGCAGCAGGTTTTGGTCACTTCACATGACCCTGGGACACTGTGACCGTCATAAATATGAACCAGTTGCCAAGCATCTGAATGTAAATCACAAGACCCTGGAGATGCTGCAACATTCCAGCTGATCGGCGCTTCTTCTGGGCTCAGCAGAAGCACCAGGATCAGCAACGAGCTCCAGCTGACAGCCCTGAAGAAGTGCTGATCAGCTGGAAAGCGGCACTGATCCTGGCGCTTCCGCTGAGCCCTGACAGCCCTGCAGCTCCAGCCATCTCTCGCTCAGGTTTGTGTGGTGCTGCCGTCACTTCAGCTCATTCCCCTCCCCCGCTACCACTTTTCTAGGATGGTTGCATACCACCTGCCAGGTGACAATGTACCACAGGTGGTACCCGTACCACTGGTTGAAAAGCCTTGATCTAGACTCTACACAGATAGTGGGACATTTGTCCCTACACCGGCAGTCTTTAGCCTTGGCAACCTTTTAAGACTTCAATTCCCACAATTCCCCAGCCACTGTGGCTGGCTGGGGAATGCTAAAAGTTGAAGTCCACAAGTTGCCAAGCTTGGAGACCTCTGCCTTATACACCGTCTGGAAATGCTAAAAAACTGCAATCACGGCAGACCTGTTGACTATCGGGTAGGGAAATCTACCGAATCACAATCAGATTCCAATAATTCTGAAAAAAGTTGATAACAACAGACTTGGTAAAATTGTCTTTCTAACCTTGGTGATTCAGCATGATGTTTTCTGGCTTTAAGTCACGGTAGATGATTCCTTTCTGATGCAGGTGTCCCAAAGCCATAGAAATTTCAGCCAAGTAGAAGCTACAATGCAAAAAAAAAAAAAAAATGATTAGGAAAGAATCCTGGGTGGCTATGCAGTTTTTAAGTTTTAATCAAGTCAATCAATCTCAATCAGCAACCCTATAAATTGGATTAATGAATATTTTTTTTAAAAAAAACAAACCCATCACTGCAAAACTTCAGATGTGGCACTTGACAAAAGGACTCAGCTTCCAAGTTTTATAGTTATTTCTTTGGCTTAGTTTTATCCTCACTCACTATTGCAGCTCCTAGAGCAGGGCTTTTCAACCAGTGGTACGGGTACCACCTGTGGTACATTGGTACCTGGCAGGTGGTACGCGCCCATCCTAGAAAAGTGGTAGCTGAGGAGGGGAATGAGCTGAACCGATGTCAGCACCGCACAAGCCTGAGCGAGAGATGGCTGGAGCTGCAGGGCTGTCAGGTCTCAGCAGAAGCGCCAGGATCAGTGCCGCTTTCCAGCTGATCGGCGCTTCTTCGGGGCTGTCAGCTGGAGCTTGGCGCTGATCCTGGTGCTTCTGCTGAGCCCTGAAGAAGCACCAATCAGCTGGAAAGCAGCACTGATCCTGGTGCTTCTGCTGAGCCCAGAAGAAGTGCCGATCAGCTGGAATGTTGCAGCATCTCCAGGGTCTTGTGATTTACATTCAGATGCTCGGCAACTGGTTCATATTTATGACGGTCACAGTGTCCCAGGGTCATGTGAAGTGACCAAAACCTGCTGCAACCACCCAGTAGATAGGGGGAATAAAAACCAAACACCCCCACTGCCAATCCCCAACAGAAATGCTCACAATAATGAAAACCTCGGACAGGAGGAAGAGCGCCGCCAGGTGGGCAGGCAGGTGTCTTGCTCGGCTGTGGCTTGGGGGGCAGTTTTTTCAGTGCCACTGTAACTTCGAACAGTCACTAAGCGAACTGTTGTAAGTCGAGGACTACCTGTACTTTATCACTTTTTTCCTCTTTTTTTTTGGTCAAGTTTTTGACACCTTGCTAGGCGACTGGTGGTACTCGGATATTGCCATATCCTAAAAGTGGTACAATGGGTGAAAAGGTTGAAAAGCCCTGTCCTAGAGTGCTGGGTTTCCCCCATCTGTGCTCTGGAGGCAATAGCCTCAGAGGAAAAACAGTAACCATAATTTCAGTTGTGACTCGACCGAGATAAATCAGAATAACAACTAATGGAAGGGATTCTGTTATGAATTGAGATAAGGGAAATCTTGGTTACCTAAAGCCTGAAAATTATAAATATCAACGGTTAAATTGGAATAATGATGGGAAATTAAAAATTGGGGAAAAATTAATAACAGGATATGGATTGTTTATGAAGATTGAATGTAAAAAATAATTAAGATACGTACAAGTTAAAATTCATTGATAAATGTAATAATGATGTTTTTACTGGGTTGATATAATAAGAACTGTATTAGCTTAAATACGAGACAGTAAATGTTAAGGGGAAAAGAGAGGAAATATTTGATGTTGTAACTTGAGATTTGTACTAAAGATTTTGTTATCGAACTATTGATTAACCCAGCCACCACGTTGCTTTTTTAAATACTTAAATGTAAAATTGGAGAATAAAATATTATATAAAAAAAATCTGTCAGCATCTGCCTTTAGCAAGTTTCTGTACAGAGGTTTGTTTCAACAGGAGCTATTTTAGGTCCACTGTGGCTTCATGGCTATACTTAGTGGTATTTACATGACTGTCTAAATGAAACACACAGTGTTTACATTTACGTTCATATTGTGACATATCATAAGATCAGCCTTCAGGCACCCACAGGCCTATTCAGTTTCCAAATGCCCAAAGGCTGTGGCCCAAACAACCTTGTCTTTGAAGTATGGGAAATGAAAATGCAGCTCAGTAGGAAGCTGTGAAATGCCTCCCCAATCTTCCCCCACAACAGACTTCGTACGTTCTTCACTCGGCTCTTGCCTTATCGTCTACCCTGCTGGAGCAGAAGAAACGTTCGGTCACTTACCAAGCAGTGTCTTCCATAAATATCCCCTCTCGTTCCAACTGCATGAAGAGTTCTCCTCCTGAAAATCAAAGCGTGAGAAAAGCACAGTAAATTTTTGACTCCGTCACTAGGAAAGTTAGCACGGGACAGACGCCACAAGATAAGAGGGGTGCAGAGGGCTGCACGGCAGAAAGCTAGCTGCCCTACTTCCAAGTCCATGGGGCATTCTGGATAAATTGTCCTTTTGTTTAGAGCGGGGTGGTGGTGGTCAAACTCGCAACGTCATGTAACGCATCGCGACGTATCGCGACTTTTTCCCCATTGTTGGCAATGGGGCGGGCGCGGTTTCACCACGACGCATCTGGCCTGCGGGCCGGCAGTTTCACACCCCTGGTTTAGAGAACTGATCACACTCAGGTTGGATTCACAAATTGCCTTGTAATTTATTTATTTATTTGCAAATTTATTGGCCGCTGTTCAGGGTAACCCTGGCTTACAGTCGTTAAAAGATAAAAACTGTACCAAAAAAAAGGACATAAATAAGACACTAAACAAAGCCAAATATTGCAGCCTAATTAAAAGATGGCTAACTGGCAGAAGGTCAGTACAGCTGGAGCTGAATCTCACTCTGGAGGACAGGTGTGATGGCAGAGAAGGTCCTTCTCCTGGATCCCGTCAGCCGGAATACTGAGGACAACGTGGCCAGTGGAATGCCTCCTTTGCCAGCCTGGGTGGGGCGGGCAATCCCAGTGGGATGAGACAGTCCCTCAAGTGGCCTGGACCCATGCCATGAATGGACATTGGGTCCACTGGACAGCTGCATACAGTAATTGTGGCTTTCCCAGAAACGCAACCTTCCTGATAGAGACCATTTCTGAAAGATGGGAAACGCCAGGTCCACACCTGAAGGTCCAATTAGACTGCTGTATTGCTAATTAGGCCAATGCACAGGATTCTTCTCAACCAAGGGTTAGCACCTGCTTGGAGATGAGGGTCAACAGCATTCGGGGGGGGGGGGAGGTTGGACTTAGTCTGCTTGTGACTACGTAGGGCAGTGGTGGCGAACCTATGGCACGGAGCCCTCTCTGTGGACACACGCGCCGTCGCCCCAGCCCCGCCTCCCCCGTGGCCCCCTCCTCACCAGCAGCCTCCCTGGAGGAGAATCACCCCTGGGTGCGGCCCACACGGAGCAGCACAGCCAAGGACATAGGCGGGTAGCAGGGACACGACTCCGCCCTCGCACCCCATAGCGTGCAGATGATGCTGCGGGGTGTGGGAAAAGGTTGTGGATGCCATGGTGCTGCAGAGCTGCCTGGGTGATCTGCTGCGGGCCATGGAGGCGGTCTGTGTCCCTGAGGGTGGGCGGGGCAGGTAGGGGCGGAGCAGGCAGGGTGGGAGGCAGAGCGGGGGTGGGAGGGGCGGTTTTGGGGCACTCGGTCTCTAAAAGGGTCGCCATCACTGACGTAGGGATTCTAGGCTGATCCCTCTTTTCACTACTCCCCCAGCTTCTGCAACTCTTTCTCCTATAGCAGTTTGGGAAAAACTAATATAAAGATATGCTTTTTTAACGAAACTTCTTTGGAAAAAAAACAATTCTGAACCACACTGAATCATCCCCTTTTCCTTCTCCTGCCATGTATTAGATTTACACAAGAAGATACAGGTAGTCCTCGCCTTACCACCAGTCACTTAGCAACCATTCAAAGTTACGACAGTTACCCAGAGCTACTCACGGCCCAGATTTGAACTTCCGACAGCCAGGCTCCTCCCAATGTCACATGATTCCATTTTGGGTGCTCAGCAACCAGACCATATTTACAGCCGTTTGCACCATCCCGATTTATGTTTTTTCCCCCCAGAAATCTGTTTTTACTTCTGATTTTCAGCCAAAAACATCAATGGCAGACAATTGATTTGCTTAACGACCACCACGAAAGAGGTCGCAAAATGGAGCACGGTGACAACCAGCACAATTCAACAAACTNAAAAAGTGATGAAGTGCTGGTAGTCCTCTACTTACAACAGTTCGCTTAGTGACTGTTCGAAGTTACAACGGCACTGAAAAAAGTGTCCCCCAAGCCACAGCCGAGGAAGACACCTGCCTGCCCACCCGGCGGCGCTCTTCCTCCTGTCCGAGGTTTCCATTGTTGTGAGCATTTCTGTTGAGGATTGGCAGTGGGGGTGGGGTGGGGGGGTGTTTGGTTTTTATTCCCGTCTGCTGGTGGTTGCAGCAGGTTTTGGTCACTTCACATGACCCTGGGACACTGTGACCGTCATAAATATGAATCAGTTGCCAAGCATCTGGATGTAAATCACAAGACCCTGGAGATGCTGCAACATTCCAGCTGATTGGTGCTTCTTCAGGGCTCAGCAGAAGCGCCAGGATCAGCGCCGAGCTCCAGCTGGATCCTGGCGCTGATCCTGGCGCTTCCGCTGAGCCCTGACAGCCCTGCAGCTCCAGCCATCTCTCGCTCATGCTTGTGCGGTGCTGCCACCGGTTCAGCTCATTCCCCTCCCCAGCTACCATTATTCTAGGATGGTCGCGTACCACCTGCCAGGTGCCAATGTACCACAGGTGGTACCCGTACCACTGGTTGAAAAGCCTTGCTCCAGGTGACTAGCTTGGCCAACTCGCTATACGTAGAAGTATGAGTAGTGACAGCTTCTTGTAAAACAGGGGTGTCACTGCCGGCCCACGGGCCGGTTGCATCACACGGAGGCCGTGCCCCCCCCAGCTCCGGCAATGCGAAAAAAGATGTTATGTCGCGACACATCACGTGTCACGGCGAGTTTGACACCTGTGTTGTAAAACATCAAGCTGAGCTGAGAAGAGTATGAAAAGTAAGTTCCTGAACTTTAAAAAACAGAGGCAAAGGTATAGGATAGGCAGGACCTGGTTCAACAGTACTGCCTGTGAGAGGGATCTAGGTGTCCTGGTGGACCATCACTTGAGCCAGCAGTGTGCTTTATCTGCCCCAAAAACCCAATGCAATCCTAGGCTGCATCGACAGAAGGATGGCATCAAGATCACGAGAGGTGATTTACTGGACTATTGAGGCCACATTTGGGACACTGTGCCCAGTTCTGGTCACCACAATATAAAAAAGAGGCCGAGGCTCCTAGAAAGAGTGCAGAGAAGAGCAACAAAGATGATAAGGGGTGTGGAGGCTAAATCCTATGATGAACAATTAGTGGGAGTTGGCCCTTTTATGAAGTGTGGACTTCAACTCCCAGAATTCCTCAGCCAGGCACACAAGTCTACAGCGCTCATTCAGAAGAGGAAGTGGAAGAGAGACAGTGTCAAATAAAAACCGGGCAAAGCTATAGTTGTTCCGTAAGATGAACTAAGGCAATGTCTTTCAACCTCGGCCAACGCTTTCAGATATGTAGACTTCAACTCCCAGAATTCGCCAGCCATATCGGCTGAGGAATTCTGGGATTTGAAGTCCACAATCTGAAAGGGGTTGCCGAAGTTGAGAGATATTGATCTAAGACGGGATCTTCAAACTTGGCCCTTTTATGACTTGTAGATTTCAAGTACACTGGCTGAGGAATTCTGGGAGTTGAAGTCCACAAGTCATAAAAGGGCCAAGTTTGAAGACCCTTGGGCTAGCCTATCAAAGAGAAGGATTGGGGGACATGATAATTGTCTTCCCCTACTTAAGGGGCTCTCGCAGAGAAGAGGGGATTGACTTATTGTCCAAAGCACCTGAGGGCAGGACAGGAAGCAATGGGTGGAAGCTCGCCAGAGGGAGATCCAATCTGGAAATGAGGAGGAATTTCCTGACAGTGAGAACAATTAATCAGTGGAATAGCTTCCTCCTTCAGAAACTGAACTGTATCGTAACTCCCTTTTTCCAGTTGTAACTCTGAACGATCGCTAAGCTGCCAGTTGTAAGCCCGAGGACCACTTGTAGTAAAATGTACTATATCTCTTTCAATTGATAGCACGTGAAAACCTTGACACTTGTTGTGGCGCTGACGAAATCTCAGTGGTACGTGCAGGGTGACCCTTGTCTTGCAAAATTCAGGAGGCCAAACGAGAAACATGCTTCCAATCCTTACAGCTCAAGACATCTTATCAAAACCAGCGTCTTCTCAAAGCATTAAACAGGGTGACTCCAGTAATTAGAATGCCAAGTCCTATTTCAAGCCCACCCTTTGATGTGGAAAGGCACTAAGTGACACTAACTGTGAATCCATTCTACCTCACAGGATTGTTGTTGAGGGGGAAAATTAAAGGAGCGAGTGCTTAAGATACCCCATCACTTATCTCCCATCTCGCCGGGATAGGGAGTGGAGTAATTTTGGGAGTGGGAGAGGGCTGAGGGGGCTCAGAGCATGTGAGCCCAAGCCTACACTAGGCCTCCGAGGGAGGGACCTTGGAGGGTCATCTAGTCCAACCCCCTGCTCAGGCAGGAAACCCTATACCATTTCGGACAAATGGCTGTCCAGTCTCTTCTAAAAAACTTCCAGTGTTGGAGCATTCACCGCTTTTGGAGGCTGGTTGTTCCACTGGTTAATTGTTCTAACTGTCAGGAAGTTTCTCCTTAGTTCTAGGTTGGTTCTCTCCTTGATTAGTTTCCACCCGTTGCTTCTTGTCCTGCCTTCTGGGGCTTTGGAGAATAGATTGACTCCCTCTTCTTTGTGGCAGCCCCTGAGATACTGGAAGACTTGCTACCATGTCACCCTTCATCCTTCTCTTCATTAAACTAGACCAGGGGTAGGCAACCTTGGCTCTTTTATGACTCGTGGACTTCAACTCCCAGAATTCCTGAGCCAACATGGCTCAGCTTGGAAACCTCTCCCTTTCCCCTCAGCATGGCTGGCTCAGGAATTCTGGGAGTTGAAGTCCACGAGTCATAAAAGAGCCAAGGTTGCCTACCCCTGAAATTAGACATACCTAATTCCTGCAACCGTTCCTTGTATGTTTTAGCCTCCAGTCCCATTTAATGATTCACTGGGAATGAGGGAGTCCTTAGGTTTGGCACTTCACTCAATGACCATCGTGACCTGCGACAAGTAATGGGCAGGCTCCATTACTGTTGTAAGTCAAGGACTACCTGTATGGTGTATGCTGCCTTGATCTTGATATAAATCCAATAGCTACATAAAATAATAATAAAGGATCCTATTGGGACGTTTAAAAAGGTAAGTCTTTTTTTTTTTTGAGAGAGAAAATACAACAGTTAGATTAAATTGACAAGAATCCTGCTTTCTAAAGAATCAGTTTCATCAGCCTGGTCTCCTCAGATTTGGCGAGGTCATTTTGACTGGAGGTTACAGTAATTTAGGTCCAACACATGTACATGGAGAGAAATCTTTTCATCTTCTCAAGAAATGCTGGTGTGTGTGTGTGTGTGTGTCCTCTCCTAATTTAAACTGGAAACATTCATGGGTTGCTCTGACCACTAGGCAGGTTAATCTAAAGAGGGGAAAAATAAATACTTCTCTTTGACCACCATTATCAACACTTTTCTGTCTTGTCAGCTGGACTCACATGTATTCTATTGTTCCACAGAACGTATGTGTGACTGTTCCATCATGAATGGATTCTTTACACAGTCCAAAATCTGTCAGTTTAACGTGACCTGGGGGGGAAAAACAAAAGGAAATAAAAAAGGAAGTGAGGGGAGAGAACCATAGAAAGCTAATATAAAATTAAAATACCACACAGGTAGACCTCGACTTACAACCAAATGTTGAGCCCAACGTTTCCGTTTCTAAGCAAGGCAGCGGTTAAGTGAGTCGTGCCCCATTTTATGACCTTTTTGCCACCGCTGTTAAGTGAATCACTGCAGTTGTTAAGTGAATCACGAGGTCGTTAAGCGAATCTGGCTTTCCCCCATTGATTCTGCTTGTCAGAATCTGGGAAAGTTGCAAAGGGACCCCGGGATGCTGCAACCGTTATAAAATACAGGCCAGTTGCCAGGAACCCAAATTTTGATGACGTGACAACTGGGGATGCTACAATGGTCGTAAGTGTGAAAAATGGTCGTAAGTCACTTTTGTCATGGTTCCAATAGAGGAGACCAGTAAAAACAGAACTCCAAGGCAAGAGGTGTCCTTAAAGCAGGGCTTTTCAACCTTTTCACCCATTGTACCACTTTTAGGATATGGCAACATCCGAGTACCACTAATTGCCTAGCAAGGTGTCAAAAACTTGACCAAAAAAAAAGAGGAAAAAAGTGATAAAGTACAGGTAGTCCTCAACTTATAACATTTCGCTTAGTGACTGTTCAAAGTTACAATGGCACTGAAAAAAGTGCCCCCCAAGCCAGAGCCGAGCAAGATACCTGCCTGCCCACCCGGCGGCGCTCTTCCTCCTGTCCGAGGTTTTCATTGTTGTGAGCATTTTCATTGTTGTGAGCATTGTTGAGGATTGGCAGCGGGGGTGGGGGGGTGTTTGGTTTTTATTCCCCCCCCCCGTCTGCTGGGTAGTTGGAGCAGGTTTTGGTCACTTCACATGACCCTGGGACACTGTGACCGTCATAAATATGAATCAGTTGCCAAGCATCTGAATGTAAATCACAAGACCCTGGAGATGCTGCAACATTCCAGCTGATTGGTGCTTCTTCAGGTCTCAGCAGAAGCACCAGGATCAGCACCGAGCTCCAGCTGGAGCCTGGCGCTGATCCTGGCGCTTCCGCTGAGCCCTGACAGCCCTGCAGCTCCAGCCGTCTCTCGCTCAGGCTTGTGCGGTGCTGCCACCGGTTCAGCTCATTCCCCTGCCCCGCTACCACTTTTCTAGGATGGTCGCGTACCACCTGCCAGGTGCCAATGTACCACAGGTGGTACCCGTACCACTGATTGAAAAGCCTTGATCTAGTCTCTACACAGATAGTGGGACATTTGTCCCTACACCGGCGATCTTTAGCCTTGGCAACCTTTTAAGACTTCAATTCCCACAATTCCCCAGCCGCTGTGGCTGGCTGGGGAATGCTAAAAGTTGAAGTCTACAAGTTGCCAAGGTTGGAGACCTCTGCCTTATACACCGTCTGGAAATGCTAAAAAACTGCAATCGCGGCAGATCTGTTGACTATCGGGTGGGGAAATCTACCGAATCACAACCAGATTCCAATAATTCTGAAAAAAGGTTGACAAAAACAGACTTGGTATAATTGTCTTTCTAACCTTGGTGATTCAGCATGATGTTTTCTGGCTTTAAGTCACGGTAGATGATTCCTTTCTGATGCAGGTGTCCCAAAGCCATCGAAATTTCAGCCAAGTAGAAGCTACAATGCAAAAAAAAAAAAAATGATTAGGAAAGAATCCTTGGTGGCTATGCAGTTTTTAAGTTTTAATCAAGTCAATCAATCTCAATCAGCAACCCTATAAATTGGATTAATGAATATTTTTTTAAAAAAAAACAAACCCATCACTGCAAAACTTCAGATGTGGCACTTGACAAAAGGACTCAGCTTCCAAGTTTTATAGTTATTTCTTTGGCTTAGTTTTATCCTCACTCACTATTGCAGCTCCTAGAGCAGGGCTTTTCAACCAGTGGTACGGGTACCGCCTGTGGTACATTGGTATCTGGCAGGTGGTACGCGCCCATCCTAGAAAAGTGGTAGCTGGGGAGGGGAATGAGCTGAACCGATGTCAGCACCGCACAAGCCTGAGCGAGAGATGGCTGGTGCTGCAGGGCTGTCAGGTCTCAGCGGAAGCGCCAGGATCAGTGCCGCTTTCCAGCTGATCGGCGCTTCTTCGGGGCTGTCAGCTGGAGCTCTGCGCTGATCCTGGTGCTTCTGCTGAGCCCAGAAGAAGTGCTGATCAGCTGGAATGTTGCAGCATCTCCAGGGTCTGGTGATTTACATTCAGATGCTTGGCAACTGATTCATATTTATGACGGTCACAGTGTCCCAGGGTCATGTGAAGTGACCAAAACCTGCTGCAACCACCCAGCAGACGGGGGGGGGGGGAATAAAAACTAAAGACCCCTGCTGCCAATCCTCAACAGAAATGCTCACAATAATGAAAAACTTGGACAGGAGGAAGAGCGCCGCCGGGCGGGCAGGCAGGTGTCTTGCTCGGCTGTGGCTTGGGGGGCACCTTTTTCAGTGCCATTGTAACTTCGAACAGTCACTAAGCGAACTGTTGTAAGTCGAGGACTACCTGTACTTTATCACTTTTTTCCTGGTCAAGTTTTTGACACCTTGCTAGGCGACTGGTGGTACTCGGATATTGCCATATCCTAAAAGTGGTACAATGGGTGAAAAGGTTGAAAAGCCCTGTCCTAGAGTGCTGGGTTTCCCCCATCTGTGCTCTGGAGGCAATAGCCTCAGAGGAAAAACAGTAACCATAATTTCAGTTGTGACTCGACCGAGATAAATCAGAATAACAACTAATGGAAGGGATTCTGTTATGAATTGAGATAAGGGAAATCTTGGTTACCTAAAGCCTGAAAATTATAAATATCAACGGTTAAATTGGAATATTGATGGGAAATTAAAAATTGGGGGGAAAAATTAATAACAGGATATGGATTGTTTATGAAGATTGAATGTAAAAAATAATTAAGATACGTACAAGTTAAAATTCATTGATAAATGTAATAATGATGTTTTTACTGGGTTGATATAAGAAGAACTGTATTAGCTTAAATACGAGACAGTAAATGTTAAGGGGAAAAGAGAGGAAATATTTGATGTTGTAACTTGAGATTTGTACTAAAGATTTTGTTATCGAACTATTGATTAACCCAGCCACCACGTTGCTTTTTTAAATACTTAAATGTAAAATTGGAGAATAAAATATTATATAAAAAAAATCTGTCAGCATCTGCCTTTAGCAAGTTTCTGTACAGAGGTTTGTTTCAACAGGAGCTATTTTAGGTCCACTGTGGCTTCATGGCTATACTTAGTGGTATTTATATGACTGTCTAAATGAAACACACAGTGTTTACATTTACGTTCATATTGTGACATCTCATAAGATCAGCCTTCAGGCACCCACAGGCCTATTCAGTTTCCAAATGCCCAAAGGCTGTGGCCCAAACAACCTTGTCTTTGAAGTATGGGAAATGAAAATGCAGCTCAGTAGGAAGCTGTGATATGCCTCCCCAATCTTCCCCCACAACAGACTTCGTACGTTCTTCACTCGGCTCTTGCCTTATCGTCTACCCTGCTGGAGCAGAAGAAACGTTCGGTCACTTACCAAGCAGTGTCTTCCATAAATATCCCCTCTCGTTCCAACTGCATGAAGAGTTCTCCTCCTGAAAATCAAAGCGTGAGAAAAGCACAGTAAATTTTTGACTCCGTCACTAGGAAAGTTAGCACGGGACAGACGCCACAAGATAAGATGGGGCGCAGAGGGCTGCACGGCAGAAAGCTAGCTGCCCTACTTCCAAGTCCATGGGGCATTCTGGATAAATTGTCCTTTTGTTTAGAGCGGGGTGGTGGTGGTCAAACTCGCAACGTCATGTGACGCGTCGCGACGTATTGCGACTTTTTCCCCATTGCTGGCAATGGGGCGGGCGCGGTTTCACCACGACGCATCAGGCCCGCGGGCCGGCAGTTTGACACCCCTGGTTTAGAGAACTGATCACACTCAGGTTGGATTCACAAACTGCCTTGTAATTTATTTATTTATTTGCAAATTTATTGGCCGCTCTTCTTACTTCAGGGTAACCCTGGCTTACAGTCGTTAAAAGATAAAAACTGAACAAAAAAAAGAGACATAAATAAGACACTAAACAAAGCCAAATATTGCAGCCTAATTAAAAGATGGCTAACTGGCAGAAGGTCAGTACGGCTGGAGCTGAATCTCACTCTGGAGGACAAGATGTTCCAAAGGGCAGGTGTGATGGCAGAGAAGGTCCTTCTCCTGGATCCCGTCAGCCGGAATACTGAGGACAAGGGGGCCAGCGGAATGCCTCCTTTGCCAGCCTGGGTGGGGCGGGCAATCCCAGTGGGATGAGACAGTCCCTCAAGTGGCCTGGACCCATGCCAAGAATGGACATTGGGTCCACTGGACAGCTACGTACAGTAATTGTGGCTTTCCCAGAAACGCAACCTTCCTGATAGAGACCATTTCTGAAAGGGGGAAGTTGTTAGGTGGGAAACGCCAGGTCCACACCTGAAGGTCCAATTAGACTGCTGTATTGCTAATTAGGCCAATGCACAGGATTCTTCTCAACCAAAGGTTAGCACCTGCTTGGAGATGAGGGTCAACAGCATTCGGGGGGGGGGGAGAAGGTTGGACTTAGTCTGCTTGTGACTACGTAGGGCAGTGGTGGCGAACCTATGGCACGGAGCCCTCTCTGTGGGCACACGCACCGTCGCCCCAGCCCTGCCTCCCCCGTGGCCCCCTCCTCACCAGCAGCCTCCCTGGAGGAGAATCACCCCTGGGTGCGGCCCACACGGAGCAGCACAGCCAAGGACATAGGCGGGCAGCAGGGACACGACTCCGCCCTCGCACCCCATAGCGTGCAGATGATGCTGCGGGTGTGGGCAAAGGGTGTGGCTGCCATGGTGCTGCAGGGCTGCCTGGGTGATCTGCTGTGGGCCATGGAGGCGGTCTGTGTCCCTGATGGTGGGCGGGGCAGGGGGCAGGTGGGGGCGGAGCAGGCAGGGTGGGAGGCAGAGCAGGGCTGGGAGGGGTGGTTTTGGGGCACTCGGTCTCTAAAAGGGTCGCCATCACTGACGTAGGGATTCTAGGCTGATCCCTCTTTTGACTACTCCCCCAGGTTCTGCAACTCTTTATCCTATAGCAGTTTGGGAAAAACTAATATAAAGATATGCTTCTTTAACGAAACTTCTTTGGAAAAAAACAATTCTGAATCACACTGAATCATCCCCTTTTCCTTCTCCTGCCATGTATTAGATTTACACAAGAAGATACAGGTAGTCCTCGCCTTACCACCAGTCACTTAGCAACCATTCAAAGTCACGACAGTTACCCAGAGTTACTCACGGCCCAGATTTGAACTTTTGACAGCCAGGCTACTCCCAATGTCACATGATTACATTTTGGGTGCTCAGCAACCAGACCATATTTACAGCCGTTTGCACCATCCCGATTTATGTTTTTTCCCCCCAGAAATCTGTTTTTACTTCTGATTTTCAGCCAAAAACATCAATGGCAGACAATTGATTTGCTTAACGACCACCACGAAAGAGGTCGCAAAATGGAGCACGGTGACAACCAGCACAATTCAACAAACTGTAATTCCGGGCTCAATTCTGGTTGTAAATGGAGGACTGCTTATATTTCTAAAAATATAGAGGAGTTTTATGAGGGAGCAATGAAACTGATCCCACGCTGTCGGTGAGCTCAAAAATCCACATTTTGATTCTCAGCTCAGACTTACCACTGAGATACTCGAGGATGAGGTAGAGTTTTCCACCGGTCTGAAAGGCATAAATCAAGTCCACGATAAATGGATGCTTGACCTCCTCCAAGATATTCCGCTCGGCTTTCGTGTGAGCGGTGTCTTTTGCGTTCCTCACAATCATCGCCTAAAGAAGACAAAACAATCATAGTATCTGTATTTTTTTAAAAAAATCTATCTGCACATTCCAATATTTTCCTAATTATTTCTTCTTCTGATGGCAATTCTTCATTCTTCCAGTATTATGCGAAGATTATTCTCGCTGCTGTAGTGATGTGCAAAATTAAGAATAAACTCTGTTTATTAATCTTTTCAGGCATTATACCTAGTAAAAAAAAGTTCAGGTTTAAAATCAACATGCTCACCTAATATTTTTTCTAACCACATATGTATCTTTCTCCAATAAGCCTTAGCTTTGCCACAAGTCCACCAAATGTGGTAATACGTGCCTATAATATGTTTACATTTCCAGCATCTATCTGACATATTTTTAAACATTTTTGCTAATCTTGCTGGCTTAACCATGAGACTGAAAGATAAAGAAGACACGGACTACTACCAAATTTGGGATCTATTTTATCGTTGGTTAGAGGAAAGAATGAAGGATTAGGAATTGAATATGTATTAGCATAACTAATCCCAGACAAACTCGTTGATTGAAAAATTAACATATGTATACAAAAGAAAATCAATAAAATATAAAAAAAAATATGTAGAGGGAGCTGGTAGAATCTGGGGGCGGAGTTAAAAGAGGGATCAGCCTAGAATCCCTATGTAGCCATAAGCCAATGGTGGCGAACCTATGGCACGCGTGCCAGGGATGACACTCAGAGCCCTCTCTCTGGATACATGTGCCGTCGCCCCAGCCCCGCCTCCCCCCGTGGCCCCCTCCTCACCAGCACCCCTGGAGGAGAGTTACCCTACCCTCAGGTGCGGCCCACATGGAACAGCGCAGCCAAGGACATGGCAGCCGGGCAGTGGGGACAAGACTCCGCCCTCACGCCCTGTCACGTGCAGATGAAGCTGCGGGGCACAGGCAGAGGCTGTGGCCACTATGGTGCTACTGGGCCACCTGGGCAATCTGCGGCAGGCCGTAGAGGCGGTGGGTGGCCCACGGGGTGGGGATGGTGTGCGGGGCAGGGGGGTTTGGGCACTCGGTCTCTAAAAGGTTTGCCATCACTGCCATAAGCGGACTAAGTCCACCCTCCCTTGAATTCCATTGACTGTTGTCTAACTCTAAGCCGTTAGTTGAGAAGATTCTTGTCCGTAGTCTTTTAGCAATAAATAAATAAATAAACAATTTAATTGGACCTCCACATGTGGACCTGATCTTTCCTGCCTGATAAAAACACAGTACAATTATATCAAGTCTGCTACGTTTGTGACCAAACTGGAGCCACTGATAGCTACCGAAGTTCACAAAACATATTTGGAGCAATGGATCAATTCATCCCCAAAGCCAAACTCTATTTTTTTCCTTATCTGCCACATTTCCTAATTTTGAGGAAGGTAAAGCTATACTTGTCTCAAAACCTGTAGACCCAGGTAAGTCTAAATGTAGTGCCTGTTTGTAAAACAGCCGATCGTGATTTGAAGCGAGCTTTCTAAAGCTTCTTCATGCAAGCTAGGGTTTGTTCAATGTAGAGGTCAAATATGGTTTGCTGTGAACAAGGAAGGGACTGGAGTGTATAAAGTTGCTGCATATTATATCAACTAAAGTTGCTGAACAGATTTCAAGAGGAGTGCCAAGTAGAATGCAGTGCAGTAGTCTGTTTGCAAGGTGATCAAGACATGGGCAGCTGTAGCCAGAGTAGAAAAAGAACAAAGCATGCTGTCTGGTGAATTCTGGAAGTTAAAGTCCACACATCTTATAGTTGCTGATATAGACCCAGGACGGCCACCAAAAAAGCAAGTTGTAGAGCAATCACTTATTTCTGATTTGGCTTCTGGAATAAAGCTTGAACTGTTCCTCCAATTACTACATTGTTTAGCCAGTCTACAACAAATTGTAGTTCATCTTCCATTTAACTTCCCTCTCCTATACTTTAACTTGGATTCTTGATTTAAAGAGGGCATTGGACATTATAAACCTTAAATAGCCTCTTCAAATTATTTGACTTGGTTTTCACTACCTTCAGTTATCAAAGTCATCAAACATAAACCAACCAGTGGCTTGTAATAATGGTCTGATTCACATATGACAGTGATGGCGAACCTTTTAGAGACCGAGTGCCCAAACTGCAACCCAAAACCCACTTATTTATCGCTGGGTGCCAGGTGGGCGTGGACCACTGGGTGGACCTGGCTGTGGTGGTCATGGCAGATTGGGTGGGTGTGGCCAAGGTGGGCGTGATCACCTCAATATTGCTGATGGGGAGGGACACCTGTGGGGGCCGGGCAGGGTTGGGGGAGATCCAGGGGGTCTTTGGCAGGTGGGGCAGTGGGCAGGAGGCTTGTCCTGCAGGGTGAGGCGAGGCAAGGTGAGGCAGGGCGGGGGGGCCATTGTCACAGGGCAAGTTGTGGCAGGGGCCAGGGCGGCTGCTGCCTGACACCATCGGCCCTTGCACACAGAGGCCAGCGAGCGCATGGGTGCTGGGATGCATCCGGCCATGTGGGACCTCAGCGAGTTAGTGGGCGGCTGGTTGAAGAGGGACGGTTGCCATCTCCAGGGCATGGCGTGCATGCCCACAGAGGGGGCTCTGAGTGCCGCCTCTGGCACGTGTGCCGTAGGTTCGCCACCACTGACATACGACATAAGAGCCTGTTTCTTGAAATTCCATGAACTTCAAACAACCAAACACACTTGAACCAAACCTACTTTGTCCAGCCTCCTCTTCCTTATCTCATTCCTTCTCCTCCCTTTTTTCAAAACAGGCTATAGATCACAGGAGGACATAATCCAACCCATTGATAAAATGTATGTTCAGCTATAATACATTCAGAGTAATTTAGATTTCAACAGACTGGATGACACTTCAAAATGAAAAGCGTAGACTCTGCTGCTAGCTGCTCTACTATCTTACAAAGAGCCATAACAGCAATGCTTGTTAAAAAATATCTGATTGCATAATTACTGCATCAATCAAGCAAAAGTTCAAAAAATTTAAGCACGCAATAACAGATGAAAAACTTTGCAAGCGAGTGAAAAGTGATTCTCCAATTGCTGCTAATATCTGAAGTAACTGGACAAAAATGCAGAGTTGGTTGTATAAAATTCCTTTATTTCAGTTATGATGACAGGTATCCTCAACTTATGACCACAATTTTAGCAAATTTCCGTTGCTAAGCAAGACAGTTGCCCCATGTTATGACCTTTCTCGCCACAATTGTTAGCTGAATTATCGCAGTTAAGTTAGTAACTTGGTTTTTAAGTGAATCTGGCTTCCCCATTGGCTGTAATTGTCAGAAGGTCGCAAAAGGGGATCACATGACCCCGGGCCACTGCAACCGTCGTAAATATGAATCAGTTGCCATGAGTCTGGATTTTGATCATGTGACCACAGGCATGCTGCAACAGTGATAAGTGTGAGAAACGGTCATAGTTTTTCAGTGCCGTTGTAACTTTGAACGGTCACTAAGCAAATGATTGTAAGTTGAGGACTAGTCATATTTCTCCTACCAATGATTCTCTGGAGCTTAATTCTTAATGGAGCTTAAATTTAAGATCGGCAGCAAGCAAAACCTTGTTCTACATCAGGGGTCTTCAAACTTGCCCCTTTTATGACTTATGGATTTCAACTCCCAACGGTGTGCCTGGCTGAGGAATTCTGGGAGTTGAAGTCCACAAGTCATAAAACGGCCAAGTTTGAAGACCCCTGGTCTACATTCACCTCACACAAAAGTTGTCTATCTTCCTACAGTTGGGTGATCAAAGCCATCTCACCTTTTTCAGCACCTTCATGGCAAATATTTTGCTCGTGTTTGCTCCCGTTACTTTGCGGACTTGGAAAACCTGCCAAGACATTTTAAAAAGAAGCATTTTAAAAAGAAGAAGATAGAAAAATGTGAGGTAGAAAGCACCACCACCAGATGGCAAGATAGAAAAATGTGGGGTAGAAAGCACCATCACCAGATGGATCCGTAGCTGGTTGACTGGCCGTACTCAGCGAGTGGTCCTCAATGGAACCGCATCTACATGGAGGGAAGTGTGTAGTGGGGTGCCCCGGGGCTCTGTTCTGGGCCCAGTGCTCTTCAATATCTATATCAATGATTTGGACGAGGGGATAGATGGGGAACTCATCAAATTTGCAGACGACACCAAGCTGGCAAGAATAGCCAACACTCCAGAAGACAGGCTTAGGATACAGAAGGATCTGGACAGACTTGAACACTGGGCACTATCTAACAAAATGAAATTCAATGATGAAAAAAGCAAGGTTCTACATTTAGGCAAGAAAAACCAAACGCCTTCCAACTTTACTATTATTATTATTATTATTATTATTATTATTATTATTATTATTATTATTATTATTATTATTACAACAACAAAACAACAACAAAACAACAACAACAACAACAACAACAATAATAATAATAATAATAATAATAATAATAATAAAGTTGGAAGGGACCTTGGAGGTCATCTAGTCCAACACCCTACTCAGGCAGAAAACCCTATACCATTTCGGACAAATGGCTGTCCAGTCTCTTCTTAAAAACTTCCAGTGTTGGAGCATTCACCGCTTCTGGAGGCAGGTTGTTCCACTGGTTAATTGTTCTAACTGTCAGGAAGTTTCTCCTTAGTTCCAGGTTGCTTCTCTCCTTGATTAGTTTCCACCCGTTGCTCCTTGTCCTGCCTTCAGGCGCTTTGGAGAATAGCTTGACTCCCTCTTCTTTGTGGCAGCCCCTGAGATACTGGAACACTGCTATCATGTCCCCCCTCGTCCTTCTCTTCGTTAAACTAGACATACCCAATTCCAGCAACCGTTCCTTATATGTTTTAGCCTCCAGTCCCCTAATCATCTTTGTTGCTCTTCTCTGCAGTCTTTCTAGAGTCTCAACATCTTTTTTACATCGTGGTGACCAAAACTGGATGCAGTATTCCAAGTGTGGCCTTACCAAGGCCTTGTAAAGTGGTATTAATACTTCACATGATCTTGATTCTATCCCTCTGTTAATGCAAGCCCAGCATTGTGTTGACCTTTTTGGCAGCTGCAGCACACGGCTGGCTCGTATTTAAGTGATTGTCCACTAGGACTCCGAGGTCCCTCTCACAGTTACTGCTATTGATCAAGGTACCCCCTATACCAGTGGTGGCGAACCTATGGCACGGGTGCCAGAGGCGGCACTCAGAGCCCTCTCTGTGGGCACCCGCGCCGTCACCCCAGTCCTAGGCCTTCAGCTGGGTTTTATAAAACCTTTTCGCTTTAGGCCTCCGTTGCCATGTGCAAAAAAAAAAAAAAAAAAAAAAAAAAA
>NW_015390131.1:59550-69144 GCF_001527695.2 Protobothrops mucrosquamatus
AGGGGGATTAGGACAAGCATACACAGATGCAGTCAGTCAAGGACATATTATGAAACCAACAGGCCAAAAGTCACCCTCCTAACCCCTGCTCTGAGTTCATCTGTGTTTTTGTTTTTATCTTCTAAGTTACCCAAGGAACCTTTGCCATAAAGCAGTGTATAAACAAGCCAGAAAAAAAACACCCAGGAGATTGCTACATAGTGCTGGGCCATAAACTACAGCTGATTTATAGAAAACCTATTGGCATAGCTCAGTCTGGCTGGCTGTGCAATTCTGAGTATTGAAGTCCACCTGTTTTAGAGTTGCTGAGGTTCAGAAACAGTTAAGACAGGGAAGTTTTCAGGCTGCCTTTGGATAATTCTCAGGATTGAATCTTTGTTTTTTTTCTGCTCGTACGGGATATGCTTGACCCCTGTGCTACGGTCCCTGCCTGGCAAATAAAAGATTCCAGTCCTTATGCTCCGATTCAACAACTGAGACAGAAATATGAGACCATTTTGCTCACTGCACCAGGTGGAAACATTCCCTGCTTCCCTTTCCATTCCAGAAGATGCCCAAGTTGGATGTTTTATTTATTAAACGAATTTATACGGGCCGCCCAACTCACAATGCGGTGATTTCTATTCGAAACATGAATTTAGTGATAAATTAACAAATAAGGATTCAGAAGGAAAAGATGTGCTGGGCCCACTGATATAAAGATGGAAAGGAAAAGAGGGGAAATTCTCCAGCTCGCCAGAAGGCTCCTTACCTTTCCGTAGCCCCCTTTGCCAAGAACACGGAGCAGCTCAAAGCACTCTGGGCGGATCTTCTCAGGACCGCGGTTTACGCTCGTTTCTGAAATCTCGAATTTCTCACAATGCTCCATGCCGCTAAAAGAGAACCAACAATTTTTGTTTTTTAAAAAGCAGGCTAGCAAGGCAACCCTACCTCCGACTTAAGAGGATCCAAAAGAACTCTTTCTGCTGTAGCGCTAGCCCTTTCGAACAGAGGTCCCCAACCTTTTGGGCACCAGGGACCGGTTCCGTGGAGAGAGGTTTTTCCACGGACCGGAGGGGCGCGTGGTTTTGTGTGCTGCCTGCATCCCACAGATGGGGCTTTGCTTGTTTGTGCGGACTGGTTGCTGGCATGCCGCAGCCCGGTACCGGTCCACGGACCAGGGGTTAGGGATCCCTGCTTTGGAACATCCTGTCTCCCCGGGGTGAGGTTTGCCCCCACTCTCCTGCCCTTCCGCCAGGACCTGAAGACCAGTTAACCTGGACCCAATGGGGTAGTCCCACACTGGAAGTGGCTACTGGACTAACTAGCTGACTCCACCTTCTCCCCCCCCCCGTGCTTCCTGTTCCCCCTCCACCCAACTTTTTAATTTTAATTTTGTACTTGTCTATGGAGATTCTCAGTCATCCAGGTCACGGTTGTCCCAAAGATGCTTTTTCAAAAGACAACTGGACTTTTGTTTTTTCCTTTCGCTTCTCATCCAAGAAGAATGTGGACAACAGTCTGCATTTTGAAAGAGGGGTCAAAGATGGCATCTACATTAAGACTGAACAGCCCTCGCTCAACAGAGGGGGAGGGGTACGGCACCAGCTATCTCAACACAGTCCTTTTAGCGGTTCCAAGGTTCCACATCCATTTGCATGGTTCAGGTGGCCCTGAGGGCACAGATAAACCTCCAAGTGGCCTCAACGAGTCTCTGAAAGAGTGCTAACAACCAGATGAACGCAAAGAATATTAATCCTTCCATCCTTCACCATTCAGGCAGAACCGAAGAAGCTCCTTGGATGAGAAGTGAAATGTCTTCAAGGAAAAAAACAAAGTCCAATAGCCTTTTGAAAAAGCACCCTTGGGATATTATTGCACTTCCACCGTTTATTTGCACTGTTTTATTCCTTTGTTATTGTTTACATTTTTGTAATAATTTTTCCCCCATTTTATGATGGTAAGCCGCCTAGAGTAGCTCCATAGCAAAATGAGCAAGAAATAAATTTAACAAAGAATGAATTTCTTTTAGACCTTTTGACATGTCCACGGTTCAGCGAGAGAAACATTTCCATCCTCTCTAGTGAAACAACTTTTAAAAAGAAATTCCTTTCCCTTGCAGATAAATTCAATGTGATTAAAACCGGTTCAGGCTTGGGTTTCATCGATCCCAATGCTGCATCTCAACCCCAGGATGAAAATGAAGCAGCTCCAAGAGAGAAGGCTGGCTTTGTTATCACTTCCTCTTTATATTGAGGATGTTTCTGACTGTTGCCAACTGTGTATCCCCATCCCTGATTTTAAGTTTTAGGACTTACAGCTCATATGGACTGACTCTTCCATGATCCATACTTTCGCTTAAGTGACCCTGAAACAAAACGGTGAGAGAAAAGTAACTACATCATTGTAAACAAGAATTCTTTAGCAAGGGCAGTTAAGATTTGTTTATACATTAACTCAAGTTTTAAAGGCTGATAGCACCACAAGCCTGCAGACTCATTTTACATAATAAGCCCTGTCAGCAAAAAGATACGGCCAAAGAGAGAAGCGCCAAAGCTTGTGAATTCAGTGCACAGATTCAGCAGTTTTCAAGCAACTGTCCTATTAGCTGTGTGCAAATCCTACAAATAGCTGGAAAAAGAGTTTGAGAAAAAATATTACCAATACACTGGAGTAAATATAAATAAAAGACTGCAAGAAGACCATCCGCTATCATAAAACATTTTAATTTTAGGCTTGTGCAATTCACCCATATGGTGAAATTCTCTTCAAAACAACCTTTTCTGTATCATAAAGACGGGGATAACTCTGCAGAAATACAGTAGTCCTTGACTTGTAACCATTCGTTTAGTGACCAAAGTTACAATGGCACTGAAAAAAAGTAACTTTAGTAACTTAGGACTGTCACAGCATCACCACAGTCAGGTGATCAAAATTTGGGTGTTTGGCAACCACCGTCTATTTATGATCATTGAAGCATTACATGCGATCACTCTTTGTGACAGATTTGCTTAACCACACGATTAACAACCGCAGTGATTTGCTTAAAAACCTTGCAAAAAAGGTCGCAACTCATTTAACTCCCTTGCTTAGCGATGGAAATTCTAGTCGCAATTGTGGTCGTACGTTGAGGACCCCCTATGTGAAGAGGAAGTCACTGAAAATCTAATGGAGGTGTTCTAAAAAAACAAATTAAACATGTTGTTTAAGTCTAGATTCACAACTAACTATGCTCACAATTAAATTTGGGAGTAGATAAAATGGAACATCACAAGACTGAAAACAAAAGGGAAGAACGTGAGCATCTGTGGGTGGATCGTAACACCTATATGGATAAGAGATGAGGAAACCCTTCAAATTATAAAGCATCTATAAAAAGGAAAGCCCCAGCATGAACTCTCTTTGGGAATTTGGGGAAGTTTTTACCCCAGGCCACCCCAACGATGCCCTTGACGTGATGGCCCGTTGCCTGGAGGCCGTACGGGTCTGGATGGGGAGGAACAGACTCAGGCTCAACCCTTCCAAGACCGAGTGGCTGTGGTTGCCGGCACCTCGGCATAGCCAGCGGACACCATCGCTGTCTATAGGGGGGCGAAACCTTGGCCCCCTCAGAGAGGGTGCGCAACTTGGGAGTCCTCCTGGATCCGCGGCTGACATTGGATGACCAATTGTCGGCCGTGACCAGGGGGGCGTTTTATCAGGTTCGCCTGATTCACCAGTTGCAACCTTTTTTGGACCGGGACGCCTTGCGCACAGTCACTCATGCTCTCGTCACCTCCCGCCTGGACTACTGTAATGCTCTCTACATGGGGCTCCCTTTGAGGAGCACCCGGAGGCTTCAAATGGTCCAGAATGCGGCCGCGCGGGCGGTGTTGGGAGGGACTCGTCGCTCCCATGTAACACCGCTGCTGTGCGAGCTGCACTGGTTGCCAGTGGCCTTCCGGGTGCGCTTTAAGGTGTTAGTTACCACCTTTAAAGCGCTTCATGGCATAGGACCCGGTTATCTCCGAGACCGCCTTCTGCCGCAGATTCCCTCCCATAGACCGGTACGCTCCCACAGAGTGGGTCTCCTCAGGGTGCCGTCGGCCAAGCAATGTCNAGGGGGATTAGGACAAGCATACACAGATGCAGTCAGTCAAGGACATATTATGAAACCAACAGGCCAAAAGTCACCCTCCTAACCCCTGCTCTGAGTTCATCTGTGTTTTTGTTTTTATCTTCTAAGTTACCCAAGGAACCTTTGCCATAAAGCAGTGTATAAACAAGCCAGAAAAAAAACACCCAGGAGATTGCTACATGGTGCTGGGCCATAAACTACAGCTGATTTATAGAAAACCTATTGGCATAGCTCAGTCTGGCTGGCTGTGCAATTCCGGGTATTGAAGTCCACCTGTTTTAGAGTTGCTGAGGTTCAGAAACAGTTAAGACAGGGAAGTTTTCAGGCTGCCTTTGGATAATTCTCAGGATTGAATCTTTGTTTTTTTTCTGCTCATACGGGATATGCTTGAACCCTGTGCTACGGTCCCTGCCTGGCAAATAAAAGATTCCAGTCCTTATGGTCTGATTCAACAACTGAGACAGAAATATGAGACCATTTTGCTCACTGCACCAGGTGGAAACATTCCCTGCTTCCCTTTCCATTCCAGAAGATGCCCAAGTTGGATGTTTTATTTATTAAACGAATTTATACGGGCCGCCCAACTCACAACACAATAATTTATATTCGAAACACGAGTATAGTGATAAATTAACAAATAAGGATTCAGAAGGAAAAGATGTGCTGGGCCCACTGATGTAAAGATGGAAAGGAAAAGAGGGGAAATTCTCCAGCTCGCCAGAAGGCTCCTTACCTTTCCGTAGCCCCCTTTGCCAAGAACACGGAGCAGCTCAAAGCACTCTGGGCGGATCTTCTCAGGACCGCGGTTTACACTCGTTTCTGAAATCTCGAATTTCTCACAATGCTCCATGCCGCTAAAAGAGAACCAACCATTTTCGTTTTTTTAAAAAGCAGGCTAGCAAGGCAACCCTACCTCTGACTTAGAGGATCCAAAAGAGCTCTCTCTGCTGTAGTGCCAGCCCTTTTGGGAACCAGGGACTGGTTCTGTGGAGAGAGGTTTTTCCACGGACCAGAGGGGTGCGTGGTTTTGTGTGCTGCCTGCATCCCACGGATGGGGCTTTGCTTGTTTGTGCGGACCGGTTGCTGGCATGCCGCGGCCCAGTACCGGTCCACGGACCGGAGTTGGGGATCCCTGCTTTGGAACATCCTGTCTCCCCGGGGTGAGGTTTGCCCCCACTCTCCTGCCCTTCCGCCAGGACCTGAAGACCAGTTAACCTGGACCCAATGGGGTAGTCCCACACTGGAGGTGGCTACTGGACTAACTAGCTGACTCCACCTTCGCCCCCCCCCGTGCTTCCTGTTCCCCCTCCACCCAACTTTTTAATTTTAATTTTGTACTTGTCTATGGAGATTCTCAGTCATCCAGGTCATGGTTGTCCCAAAGGTGCTTTTTCAAAAGACAACTGGACTTTTGTTTTTTCCTTGAAGACATTTCGCTTCTTATCCAAGAAGAATGTGGACAACATTCTGCATTTTGAAAGAGGGGTCAAAGATGGCATCTACATTAAGACTGAACAGCCCTCGCTCAACAGAGGGGGAGGGGTACGGCACCAGCTATCTCAACACAATCCTTTTAGCGGTTCCAAGGTTCCACATCCATTTTCATTGTTCAGGTGGCCCTGAGGGCACAGATAAACCTCCAAGTGGCCTCAACGAGTCTCTGAAAGAGTGCTAACAACCAGATGAACGCAAAGAATATTAATCCTTCCATCCTTCACCATTCAGGCAGAACCGAAGAAGCTCCTTGGATGAGAAGTGAAATGTCTTCAAGGAAAAAAACAAAGTCCAATAGCCTTTTGAAAAAGCACCCTTGGGATATTATTGCACTTCCACCGTTTATTTGCACTGTTTTATTCCTTTGTTATTGTTTACATTTTTGTAATCATTTTTCCCCATTTTATGATGGTAAGCCGCCTAGAGTAGCTCCATGGCAAAATGAGCAAGAAATAAATTTAACAAAGAATGAATTTCTTTTAGACCTTTTGACATGTCCACGGTTCAGCGAGAGAAACATTTCCATCTTCTCTAGTGAAACAACTTTTAAAAAGAAATTCCTTTCCCTTGCAGATAAATTCAATGTGATTAAAACCGGTTCAGGCTTGGGTTTCATCGATCCCAATGCTGCATCTCAACCCCAGGATGAAAATGAAGCAGCTCCAAGAGAGAAGGCTGGCTTTGTTATCACTTCCTCTTTATATTGAGGATGTTTCTGACTGTTGCCAACTGTGTATCCCCATCCCTATTTTTAAGTTTTAGGACTTACAGCTCATATGGACTGACTCTTCCATGATCCATACTTTCGCTTAAGTGACCCTGAAACAAAACGGTGAGAGAAAAGTAACTACATCATTGTAAACAAGAATTCTCAAGTGCAGTAAGATTTGTTTATACATTAACTCAAGTTTTAAAGGCTGATAGCACCACAAGCCTGCAGACTCATTTTACATAATAAGCCCTGTCAGCAAAAAGATACGGCCACCACACTGGAGAGAAGCGCCAAAGCTTGTGAATTCAGTGCACAGATTCAGCAGTTTTCAAGCAACTGTCCTATTAGCTGTGTGCAAATCCTACAAATAGCTGGAAAAAGAGTTTGAGAAAAAATATTACCAACACACTGGAGTAAAGATAAATAAAAGACTGCAAGAAGACCATCCGCTATCATAAAACATTTTAATTTTAGGCTTGTGCAATTCACCCATATGGTGAAATTCTCTTCAAAACAACCTTTTCTGTATCATAGAGATGGGGATAACTCTGCAGAAATACAGTAGTCCTTGACTTGTAACCATTCGTTTAGTGACCACAGTTACAATGGCACTGAAAAAAAGTAACTTTAGTAACTTAGGACTGTCACAGCATCACCACAGTCAGGTGATCAAAATTTGGGTGTTTGGCAACCACCATCTATTTATGATCACTGAAGCATTGCATGCAATCACTCTTTGTGACAGATTTGCTTAACCACACGATTAACAACCGCAGTGATTTGCTTAAAAACCTTGCAAAAAAGGTCGCAACTCATTTAACTCCCTTGCTTAGCGATGGAAATTCTAGTCGCAATTGTGGTCGTAAGTTGAGGACCACCTATGTGAAGAGGAAGTCACTGAAAATCTAATGGAGGTGTTCTAAAAAAAAATTAAACATGTTGTTTAAGTCTAGATTCGCAACTAACTATGCTCACGATTAAATTTGGGGGTAGATAAAATGGAACATCACAAGATTGAAAACAAAAGGGAAGAGGAACGTGAGCATCTGTGGGTGGATCATAACACCTATATGGATAAAAGATGAGGAAACCCTTCAAATTATAAAGCATCTATAAAAAGGAAAACCCCAGCATGAACTCTCTTTGGGAATTTGGGGAAGTTTTTACCTGCTTTGTTTTAAATATTCATCTTCTTGCTTTGTAGAAATTAATAACATCTACAGCTACCGGTATGTATAGCTTTCACAAACTACAGACAGAATAGATGGTCAACTTTTTTTTTGCATTGTTTCCGCAAGAGTAGCTGTGCTAATCTGTTGTAAGAAAAGCAACAAAAAAAAATATTGTGGAATAAAGACTATCACGTGTACAGGTAGTCCTCAACTGACGGCCACAATTGAGTCCAAAATTTTTGTTGTTAAGCGAATCACTGCAGCGGTTAAGATAGTAACACCGTTGTTAAGTGGATCTGGCTTCCCCATTGACTTTGTCAGCAGGTCGCAAAAGGGGATCGCACGACCCTGGGACACTGCAAGCGTCATAAATATGAGACAGTTGCCAAGCATCTGAACTTTGATCATATGCCCATGGAGAAGATACAACGTAAGTCCCTTTTTTCAGTGCTGTTGTAACTTTGAACAGACACTAAATGGACTGTTGTAAGTCGAGGACTACAAGTAGTCCTCGACTTACAAACATTCGTTTAGTGACTGTTCAAAGCTACAACGGCATTGAAAAAAGTCTTTACACTTATGACTATTGCAGCAACCTCAGTCATGTGATCAAAATTCTTGTGCCTGGCAACTGGCATGCATTTATGATAGTTGCAGCATCCCAAATGGGATTGCCATTTGCCAGTTTTCGACCAGACAATAGGGAGAGCTGGATTAGCTTAACGACCACACAATTCACTTAACTGCAATGATTCATTTAACAACAGTGGCAAAAAAGTTGTAACATCAGGGCGACTCACTTAACGACCACCTTGCTTAGCAATGGAAATTTTAGTCCCAATGGTGGTCATAAGTCAAGGACTACCTGTATAAAAGAAAATTTGTTTAATTAATCAATTGATCAATGCAAGTAAACAGCTATATGTGGTAGTTTTCGCCCATAAGGAATTTGCTGTTTTTGATAAAACAGATTAACACAGCTACCATTCTGGAAACAGTCCAAAAAAGTTGATCATTCTTTCTGCAATCTGTGAAAACCACACCCACCATAGAGAAGATATAAGTAAAATCAACAAGTTAGAAACTCATTAATATTCTCTATAGATGGACTACAGGACTGGGTTCATAATCCACCACAGCCTACAATCAGCAAATAATACAAGCATCATGAAAGATCACATTAGGTAACTTTTTCATTAGAGATACAGAAATCAGAAAGGGATGTATGCAATACTTTCCCCAATCACCTTCTTAGATTTCATTCAATATAAGAAATATTTCACTTTGGTTCATTCTATTGTATGACTACTAGCACCGCCACATTCCTATACATTTCAGTAATTAGCAGGAATGCAAAAATCCAGTAATTCCTAAAAATAAATAAAAACCACAAAACTGAGAATCCACATGTGTTAAAAAAAAAAAAAGAGGCAAAATGCAGGGAGAATGTGGAGACTCTGAAGTTTAGCACAAATATTTGTGTTCCTGGTTTGTATTTACATCTAGATGACTCTTTGTTTACACATTGACTCAAGGTAGCAACTACAATGCCTACATCAATCCTGGATAACTAACTAATAAATTGTTTATGTCTGTGAGATCAAGAGTTAAAAGATTATGCAATCCTGACATGAGTTAAAGATTATGACGGGCAAGTATGAAATTTTTTCACTCTGCTAGAGAGAAGTTCCCTGCAGATGGGCTCCAGCACAAGAAGCTCAGAAGACTAAAACTTTGGTCTTGGTGATCGACCCTGATTGGATCCTGCAACATTGTTCTGGGGACATGTAGATTTGCCTTCATTGGTGGAAGATTTTCAAGTGTAAAAAATTCAGCTACAGTGCACAGAAAAGCCAATTCTACAATTGCTTCTGCATGCCACTGGTAATGAGCATAAAGCAACCTTTGCAATTAGGCCACGATCATGAGCCACCTCTTAAAGTGTACGTGTTTAGAGGCCTTTAATAACATGTTGAATCTGTAATGCCATAGTCAGCAACCTTCAACCTGCAGGCAGCCCCCTCAAATTTCTACACAAGCGTACCACTGAAATTTTCAACACACTGCAAAACCTCTGAGGCAGTTTCCCACTGTTTTTCCAAGGAAAAGGGCACATAAGC
>NW_015390131.1:69243-71235 GCF_001527695.2 Protobothrops mucrosquamatus
TACGAGAAAATGTTATTTTAAAAAAACAGTGCAGCTCTCCAAAAGTTGCTTGTCATGCTGTGGTAGCACAATTAAGTAAGTAATTGCTAATCTTTGTCCCTTTGTAGATAGGGCTCTAATCCCAAACCCTTAAACAAGCAACCAGATCAGAAATCTAAATACATGTAATTAAAGATTTGTCTTAAGAGATAATTGGCACAAAAATGCAGATACCTAGTTTCCTTTCTACAATCTCTTAAAACCAGGCTTCTAACGATCCTATTTCAAGCAAACAGGATATAGAATAGAATAGAATAGAATAGGTGAAGTGGACTGGACTGGAATATAGAATAGAATAATAGAATAACAGAGTTGGAAGGGACCCTGGAGGTCTTCTAGTCCAACCCTCTGCTTAGGCAGTCCTTGATTTACACCATTCGTTTAATGACTGTTCAAAGTTACAATGGCACTGGAAAAAGTGACTTATGACTGTTTTTCACACTTATGACCACTGAAGCATTCCGATGGTTATGTGATCAAAATCTGGACACTTGACAACTGGGACGTACAGGTAGACTTCAGTTCATTACAACAGTTCATTTAGTGACTATTCAAAGTTACATCACTGAAAGGAGGGACTTATGACTGTTTTTCACACGACCATTGCAGCATCCCCATAGTCATGTGATCAAAATTCAGATGCTTGGCAACTGACTCATATTTATGACGGTTATAGTGTCCAGGACTCATGTGATCACCTTTTGCAATCTCCTGACAAGTCAATGGTGAAATCAGTTTCACTTAATTTACTAATTACTAATTTACCAACTGCAGTGATTCACTTAACTGTGGGAAGAAAAGTCGTAAAATGGGGCAAAGCACACTTAACAAATGTTTCATTTAGCAACAGAAATTCTGGGCTCAATTGTGGTCGTATGTTGAAGACTACCTGTATTTATGATAGTTTAAGTGTCCCAGAGTCATGTGATTACCTTTTGTGACCTTCTGACAGTTAGAACAATTAACCAGTGGAACAACCTGCCTCCAGAAGCTGTGAATGCTCCATCACTGGAGGTTTTTAAGAAGAGACTGGACAGCCATTTGTCTGAAATGGTATAGGGTTTCCTGCCTGAGCAGGGGGTTGGACTGGATGACCTCCAAGGTCCCTTCCAACATCATCATCACCATCATTATTATTATATATTCTTTCAAGCAAAATCAATGGAGGGAGGCAGCTAGATTCACTTAACAACCATGTTATTAACTTAACTGCAGTGGTTCACTTAACGATTGAGGCAAGAAGGGTGGTAAAATGAGACAAAACTCACTTAACTGTCTTGCTTAGCAACGGAAAATTTGGGCTCAATTGTGGTCATAAGCTGAGGATTGCCTTTTTAAGGGGATAATGTACCACTTGCCTGCATTATTCTAAAAAGACAAGGATAAATTTTCACATGTCTCAAAAATACCCTTCAATCTCCCTTTCCATTTCTATCCTCTTCAAATGTATCCCCATATATTATTGTAGCTATCTGTGCCTCTCCAACATCTCTGTTAATGGTCCTGTTTCTATCCAATGACACATCACAGAACAAGTTTAGACCAGAGAGGGCTAATTCGAGTTATGAAGGGCAACATCTTTTTCCATCATAAGCCACAAGGCTGGGTTGTGTTTTCTATTCAGAAATAAGGTCTGCGATGTTCAATGGGATTACTGAAGCCGCCTCCTCCAAGGTGAATCCCTAAAGCCAACAGTCTGTTTGCACAAGTGCCTCCACCTATGAGTAATACGCTACATAAGGAGTAGTTGACCGTACCCACTGTGGAGCAGCATTACTAAAGCAGCTTGAATAAGTCAGCAATGGTTTACTTATTACAGCAGTATTGTTGTGGGGAACTGCATTCCAAGGGGAGGTCCTACATTAGGGCTTGTAGACGAAAACAACAGGACTCTACCTACTCAAGAGTAAGCCCAGCTGAAGAGGAAGAAAAGTTGCATAAGCTTGCACTGCT
>NW_015390131.1:71375-77946 GCF_001527695.2 Protobothrops mucrosquamatus
TACCCACTGTGGAGCAGCATTACTAAAGCAGCTTGAATAAGTCAGCAATGGTTTACTTATTACAGCAGTATTGTTGTGGGGAACTGCATTCCAAGGGGAGGTCCTACATTAGGGCTTGTAGACGAAAACAACAGGACTCTACCTACTCAAGAGTAAGCCCAGCTGAAGAGGAAGAAAAGTTGCATAAGCTTGCACTGCTCCAAATTTATTGCAGCATCAGTTTCCATGGACAAGAGCCCATTTCATCCTAGTGCAGTAGACAAGAGGTCAAAACTCCTGGCAATGATCAACTGACACGTTAGGCTCCGGCCCTACCAGCCATTGGCAATAAATCAGCCAACTTGACACTTTTTTATTTTTATTTTTAAAGTCACCTTGTTTGCTTTGGTTTAAAAAGCCTGGGCCCTCTTATAACGCCACGGTTTGGGGCGTCTCTAAAGAGGGACTGGACAAATTCAAGAAGGAAAAAGCGCCTCAGAAACTACAGGTAGTCTTCAACTTATGACCATAATTGAGCATAACATTTCCGTTAAGTGAGTTTTGCCTCATTTTACGACCTTTCTTGTCACAGTTGTTAAGTGAACGGCTGCAGCTGATAAGTTAGCAACCGGGTTGTTAAGTGAATCTGGTTTCCCCATTGACTGTGCTTCTCAGACGGTCACAAACAAGTCATCACATGACCTTGGGACACAACAACGGTCATAAATATGAGAGCCAGTTGCCAAGCCTCTGAATTTGTGACTACATGACTATGAGGATGCTGCAAAGGTTGTAACTGTGAAAAACCTTCCTAAGTCACTTTTTCCCAGTGCCCTTGTAACTTTGGACAGTCGCTAAATGAACGGTTGTAAGTCGAGGACTACCTGTATATGGAGGACCTCAAATGCAAAGGAGATGGGCAAGAAGCAGGAGATGCCTTCGGGGACCTTGCTGGGCTTTTCCCTCCAGCAACTCACGATTATTATACTCTTGTAATTAAGCTTTTCCTGTAATTAACCGGGCTCATTAAAAATCCCCTTTCAGTTAAGACAAGTTTAGGTCCGTTCTGTATTTTTATCATTTGCAGGCCTGCATTGCAATCAAGGCAGGGCACATAACCACCTCCCTGCGAGGTAGGCTGGATGAAGGGGGAAACCGGCCAAACATCCTTCCTTCAAGAGGGACTTGAACCCGGGTCTCCCCGGTGCCAGACCGACGCCTTCCCCGCGAGACCCTGATGGCCACGATCTTAATCCGAGAGGCTTCTCAAGCCCTCCCGGGAACAAGATTTCCTGGTGGTCTCCTGTCCCCCGTTTGGTTCTCCGAGGCCAGTCCGGGGCTGCCCTCGAGCTGGGCCTTCCTGACGTCCCTCAGCGGTCCTCCTCGTCCTCTCCTCCAAGGGGCAGAAGCGCCGCGAGGAGCCTCCCCGTTCGCCCGCGGTAAAAGGAGACGCAGGACCCGCGGAGCCTCAGCCGGGCGAAGGCGGGCCGTGGGTGAGCCCAGCCCAGCCCCGCGCCTCGTCTCGCCTCGCTCCCCTGAGGCCCGGCCTCTCCTCGCCGCCCTCGGCCTGGCCACGCCGCGCTCACCCCTTCCTCCAGCTCCTCGTCCGAGGCCGCCTCTTCGGGCTGGTCGAGGTCGATGTCAAAGACGCCCGCCATGACAACGCGCGCGGGACCGCCGCCTTCGCTGTCAAGAGCCGGGAGGGGCGTCCGGGTGAAGACTGAGGGCGCCTCATGGGCCCGCGGCACCCACCCACAGCGCCGCCATGACGGCCGCCATCGCCCGGGCTAGCCAGGCCCTGCCTCCTCAGCTCGCCGGAGCCACCGCGCATGCGCCGGAACGGGCGGACGCCGCGCGAGGCCGCGCGCGCGCCAAGCCGAGCTTGCGGCTCAAAGGCTGCCCGACGTCGCCGTGGCCATCCTAGAGGAGGAGCCGCCTCGATCCGCGCAAGCGCAACGGGTGGAATGGCGCTCCGACTCCCCGCGCGCACGCGTAACCACCCGGACTTGGCGGTCGCTCGATAAACTGGCACTGGAAGGCGGGTTCGATAAACCAGCGCTCAAGTGCGCCGGCGTCGATAGGACGCATGCGTCGAGCTCGCGACCGAGGCAGCCGACTTGCCCTTTTCTCGGATAATTCTTTCGAGACTGATTTTCCCGCCTCAGCCGACGGCCTGGGGGACGCATGCGCGAAATGAGTCGAAAGGGCCGCGACTGTTGCTTGGGGATACGCAAAGAAGGAAGCGTGGAGGGAGGCGTGAGAACTTAGGCGCATGCGCCGTGGGACGAAGAAAAAAAACGGGTAAAACGGGCTGTTGTATAACGTATATTTTTATATAGGATATACATGTAGAACGTGGATATATATTATATATATAGGCATATGTGGCTAACTATGTCAGCTGTCCATAATACAGCTAAGAATTTACGCGGTGTGGTTTTCTAATTTAAATTTGCCTTTCTGACAACTATTTTCGAATTCGTAATCAAACATATTTTGCTAATAACTTGTCTTATAATATTACAGGCTGCTTTTCTTTTCAGCAGGGGGTTGGTTTCTTTCCATCAGTAAAGTAATATATAAACATTTATTTTAATATATTTAGTATATACAGTAATAGACCATGCTAGTCTGTAAGAATTTGACTTAATAATAAGATTTGGTTGTTGTCTATTGTGTGCTAGGTATAAAGTTGGGTATATGTCAGACTCTCAGTTAATTCTAAATTTTTATTTATTAAACTTATATGCTAAATTTATAAGCAACTTGTGCAATTATAATTATACTGTATGTCTGACTCAAAAACACACACACATGTATTAAAATTATATTAACAACTAGCTGTACCCGGCCACGCGTTGCTGTGGCTCAGTCTGGTTAAATGGAAAAGAAAGAAAAGAGAAAGCGCACGTTTGTAATATGTTTAATTTCACAATGCTTGTCCCCCCTGCACATATTCTGCTAAAATTGAGACACAGGTATATTTTCCTAGATTTTCACGGGTACAGGTATGCAGGTCTTGGCGTATTCAGGTCTTTTCCCGTATATATATATATATATATATATATATATTCATAATATATAATGATAATGAACAAGTGAGTTGGGGAGTATGGGATTTGCAGTCCATTGGGGAAACATGTCACATTCCCTCTTAAATGGGTTCCTATATAGGTAGTCCTTGATTTACAAACACAGTTGAGGCCAAATTTTTGTTGCTAAGCAAGACAGTCGTTAAGTAAGTTTTGCTTCATTTTACAACCTTTCTTGCCACAGTTGTTAGGTGAATCACTGCAGTTGTTAATAACATGGTTATTAGTGAATCTGGCTTCCCCATGGACTTTGCTTGTTAGGAGATCGCAAAAGGGGATCACATGACCCCAGGGCACTGCAACCGTCATAAATGCAGGCCAGTTGCCAAGCTTCTGAATTTTGATCATGTGACCATGGGAGTGTTGCAACAGTTTTAGGTGTGAAAAATGGTCATAAGTTACTTTTTCAGTTCCTTTGTAACTTCGAATGGTCACTAAACAAATAGTTGTAAGTTGAGGACTACCTGTAATATAATGATTTGTGTGTGTTGGTGTGGAATCAGAACACAGGACCCCAAACCAATAATCAAAACTCACTATGGTATTTATAGGTAGTTCTTGACTTACAGAAGTATATGTGGTGACCGTTCAAAGTTACAGCAGCATGGAAAAAAGGGACTTACGACTGTTTTTCACAGTTACAACCTTTACAGCATCCGCATGATCTTGTGATCAAAATTCAGGTGCTTGGCAGCTGGTTCATATTTATGACCGTTGTTGTGTCCTGGGGTATCGTGATCCCCTTTTGCGACCTTCTGACAAAGTCAATGTGGAAGTTAGATTCACTTAACAATTGTGTTACCATCTTAACCACTGCAGTGATTCACTTAACATGTCAGAGCATGCACAGTCTTATTGTGCTGAGGTAACCCAGGAGTAAATACAGTAAACAGTGGTTTGTATTTAAATGGTGGTTTATATTACACTATATACAAATACACACTAGAAACAAAATACATACACATGGTGAAACAGCAAACTCCAATATACAGCAACTACAGCAGTCAACTGGACAAGAAAGAAAGACTCCAGCAAAAATCTTCCCTTTTATACTCTTAAAGGGATACACACCTGTTGAGTCATTTCTAACATTGCATCATTCTCCTTACATTACATTACATCATTACATAAGCTGTTTAGCCTTTAAATCATTATCCTGACATAACAGCTGTGGCAAGAAAGGTCATAAAATGGGACAAAACTCACTTAAGAAATGCCTCACTTAACAACAGAAATTTGGGGCTCAATTGTGGTTGTAAGTCGAGGACTGCCTGTACTGCAAGGCTGCCTCAATTAGCACAGATTCCTTCTATGTTTCTAGTTTGCTCACATGCTCCTCTTAAGAATTTGTTTTTCCACGCATTGTTCTGTGAATCAGTAAATAAAATTGGTGCTGCTGGATTCCAGGTTTAAGATGATGATTGAAGCTTGGTCGCTTCTTCTTCTTCTTCTTCTTCTTCTTCTTCTTCTTCTTCTTCTTCTTCTTCTTCTTCTTCTTCTTCTTCTTCTTCTTCTTCTTCNCTTCTTCTTCTTCAGGGCAAGGCGGCTGAGAATGTCCATCGTAGCCATTCAACTTGGCCAGTGTGGCAACCAAATTGGACGTGAAGTGTTTGATACCATCTACACAGACCTCCACAGCTCCCAGGGGTTCTGCTCCAAGAAAGAGAATGACTCTTACCAGGCAGCTTGTAAAGAGCGTTTCTTTGAGGAAAAAGCTGGAGGTAATAAGTCATCAACATAATGGCCTCTTGAAACGTTGGGGGGGGGGGCAAAGCTCCCCAACGGAGATGTCTGTGGAGATTCTCAAGTCATCCAGTTTATGGTTGTCCGAAAGATGCTTTTTCAAGAGGCAAGTGGACTTTCTTGTTTTTTCATTGAAGACGTTTTGCTTCTCCTCCAAGAAGCTTCTTCAACTCTGACTGGATGGTGGGGAATGGAAGTATTTATACTCCTTGCAGACAGCAGGTCATTTGTATTCTTTTAGAGAGTCGTTGAGGCCACTTGGAGGTTTATCTGTGTCCACATTTTGGACAGGGAGGACCGCTGGTTTGAAAGAGGGGTCAGAGAGGCCATCTATGTCAAAATTGAACAGCCCTCCCTCAACAGAGGGGGAGGGATACGACATCGTCTATCTCCAGTCTACAACACGGTCCTTTCAGCAGTGCCAAGAAGGCTCCCCACCCATTCGCACCACTCAGGTGACCCTGAGGACTCAGACAAACCTCCAGGTGGTCTCAACGGCTCTGTAAAAGGAATGCAAATGACCAGCTGTCTTCAAGGAGTATAAATCCTTCCATTCCCCACCATCCAGTCAGAGCCGAAGAAGCATCTTGGATGAGAAGCGAAACATCTTTAAAGGAAAAACAAGAAAGTCCCGTTGCCTCTTGAAAAAGCACGTTTGGAGTCCCCAAAAGAGAATTGAGATTGTTGACACACCCAGGCTGAAGAAGACTGATGGAGCATGGGACCTTGCCTATACAGAGCATTGGAAGTTACAACAGCACTGAAAAAAGTGACTTGCAAGCAATCCTCGCACTTAAGACCACCACCACATCCTTATGGTCAACCTAATCAAAATGTGGGCACTTGGCAACTAACATGGATAGTACAATGGTTGCAATGTCTTGGGGCCACAGGATCACCATTTGCGGCTTTCCTCGCCGGCTTCTCATAAGTCAATGGAGGAAGCCAGATTCATTTAACAATGACCCAGATTCAAAATTCCAAGAGGCCCCTCCCTTCACAATCACATGACCAAAATTTGGGGGCTCAACAGCCCCCTGGGCACATTTAGGGCGATTTGCAGTGTCCCACGGTCACATGACCGTGTTGTAAAACGGTTTTGCTGAAAACTAACGTTGATCCTCTTTTGCGACTTTGTGACAAGCAAAGTCAATGGGGGGGGGAGCCAGATTCACTTAAGAATAGGGTTACTAGAAGAATTAACCAGTGGAACCACCTGCCTCCAGAAGCTGTGAATGCTCCAACACTGGAAGTTTTTAAGAAGAGACTGGACAGCCATTTGTCCGAAATGGTATAGGGTTTCCTGCCTGAGCAGGGGGTTGGACTAGAAGACCTCCAAGGTCCCTTCCAACTTTATTATTATTATTATTATTATTACTAACATCAGCTGCAATGATTCACTTAAAAACTATGGCAAGAAACATCGTAAAACGGGGCAAAAACTCACTTAACAAATGGGACTTCCGGTTTGAGTTCCTGTGCCGATGGCGGCGTTTTCGTTCGCCGCCTGCTCCGAGGACGCGTAAAAGCCGCAGGAGCAGCGTCAAACAGCTGCTCTGCGGCTTGAATCCCCTTCCCGGGCAAAGGGGAGGGGAGAGAGCTTCCCCGATAGGGGTAGAACTCCTGAGCTCCCACAGTTTTATAGCTGTGGGGGTGGAAGTGAGTTCCCCCGGAGTCAGGGATTTTTCTCCGCGCTTTGGACTGCCTCCGTTCTAAGAACGAAGCCAGACACGGACTCATCCTCTGCACAAAGGAGA
>NW_015390131.1:81590-98489 GCF_001527695.2 Protobothrops mucrosquamatus
AAATATTTTGTAATAAATTTGATATATTGTTTAGGGAGCTAAAGGATGTTTTAGATTTGTTAATTTAAGGGTAACATAATTTAAGACAGAATATAATTATTGTATTGTAAACCCTGTGTGTAGCTCTGGGAAGTCGGGGGGAAGGGAGGGGGGTGGGGAAGGGTGGGGTTCGAGGGAGGTGGGGAGATATGTTGTAAAAATTTTAAAAATTTTCAATAAAAAAAAAAAAAAAAAAAAAACTCACTTAACAAATGTATCACTTAAGAACAGAAATTTTGGGCTCACTTGTGGTCGTAAGACTTGTGCCTGTATTTCCTGTTTTGTTTTTCAATACAGGATTGTAAAAAGGGGTGTTTTTTCCCCCCATTTTTCTTTTTTTCCTACTTAGGTATGGTTGCCCGGGCTGTTCTGGTCGACATGGAACCCAAAGTGATCAACCAGACTTTATCCTCCGCCTCAAGAACTGGGAACTGGAGATACGGCCCCCAGTCTGCCTTCTGTCAGAAACAAGGATCTGGAAACAATTGGGCAAATGGGTATGTGTGATTGCCCTCCAAATGAAGAACTCTTTTTATTTATTTCTCCAATGGGTTCTTCAAAGCACAGCGGCCGAAAGAAGCCTGCTGTTTTGCAACTAAGCAAAGATTAACTTTACAAGAGAATAAGAGAGTTGGAAGGGACCTTGGAGGTCTTCTAGTTTTGTCGGTTGGTGGACCGGAGGAAAAGGGAGGGGGAAGCATTTTACATGTGCGCATGGAGCAGCGAGCACGTGTAAGCCATAAACGGGGCGGGGCTAGCGCCCACGTGATACTAGCCCTGCCCTGTTCCTGCGGGGCACATCACCTTGTTTCTGCGTGGCACGGCGGTGGCTGTTTTTATGCCTTGCAGCGCAGTGGCGGTCCATTTTTGCGCCCTGCAGTGCGGCGGCATCCCATTTTCGCACCCTGATGCACCACGGTGGCGTCCTGTTTTGGTGCAGCAGTGTCCCATTTTCGCTCCCCTAGGCGCTGCGATGTCCTGTTTTTGCGCCCCGTGGTGTGGGGTCCTGTTTTTGCACCCCGCAACCACAGCACTGGCACAAGTGAGGGGTGTTCCGCACACGCACACTGGCCAGCCTGCCCAGTGGCCAGTGGGCCACGGCCCACAGGTTGGGGATCCATGTTCTATTCCAGGGGTAGGCAACCTTGGCTCTTTTATGACTTGTGGACTTCAACTCCCAGAATTCCTGAGCCAGCATTGCTCAGCATGGAAACCTCTCCCTTTCTCCTCAACATGGCCGGCTCAGGAATTCTGGGAGTTGAAGTCCACGAGTCATAAAAGAGCCCAGGTTGCCTACCCCTGGACTAGTCCAACCGTCTGCTCAGGCAGAAAACCCTGTACCACCCTATAAACATACAACGATGTTCACTTAAAGACCGTGGCATTAACTGCTGGAAAAAACCCTGTAAAATGGGGTCCAATTACATGGGTGCCTTGACTTACGACCATCACGACATACAGCAGAAATTCCAAGCTTCTTTATGATTGTGTATTGAAAGCTACCTGTAGCCACTCAGCCTGCCAGCTACGTTGCCTCAATGAATTCTGATTCTGCTTTTTTACAGCTTTTGAGGCCTCCCCGGATTTATGTATAGGTTGTCCTCAACAACCGTTTATTTAGTGACCGTTCAAAGTTACAGCAGCACTGAAAAAAAGCGACTTATGATCAGTTTTCACACTGACGACCTTTGCAGTATCCCCTTGGTCACGTGATCAAAATTCGGTTGCTTGGCAACTGGCTCATATTGAAGATGATTGAGTGTCCCGGGATCATGTGATCCCCTTTTGCCACCTTCTGACAAACAAAGTCAATAGGGGGAGCCAGATCCACTTAACAACCGTGTTATTCACTTAACCACTGCAGTGATTCACTTAGCAACTGTGGCAAGAAAGGTCGTAAAATGGGGCAAAACTCACTTAACAACTGTCTTGCTTAGCAACGGAAACGTTGGGCTCGATTGCGATTATAAATCGAGGAAGGATCTGTATTGTTAACTGGCCAAGTATCTCGGCTGGCTGTGTATATTTATTTTGGATATTTTTTTGCTTTTTATGGTTTAAAACGTTTTGATTGTTTTAAAATGTTAACAACCATTTCGATTAGCCGTGGAAATTTTGGGCTCGGTTGTGGACGTAAGTAGAGGACTCCCTGTAACCAGGCAGGTTTTTTTTTTTATAGAAGTTTTTTATTCATTTTTTCCATACATATAGTGGTAATTTTGCAACCAACGTGCTGTCTGAGTTTTCATGCTAATACGTATTTAATTCCTTATCCTTTCTTCTTTCCTCTAGCCCAGTGGTTCTCAACCTATGGGTCGCGACCCCATTTGGGGTCGATCGACCATTTCACGGGGGTCGCCAAGCAAGGCTGTCCACCATTTTTTTCCCCTTTTCCGGCAGGTGCCTTACCTCCCTTGGGCTGGGCCAGCTGGTGGTCGGTCTGCTCCATCTCTGCCGTTTGCCAGCTACGCCTCGGCCGGCGCAGGGGGCGGAACCACGCATGTGTGGCGCTCCCGGGCAGGGAAAGTCCTCGACTTACGACCGGTTGGGTAGTCCTCGACTTACGACCGGTTTAGTCCTCGACTTATGACCGGTTTAGTCCTCAACTTACGACCGGTTTAGTCCTCGACTTACGACCGGTTGGGGATCGCGGCATTAAAAAGGTTGAGAACCACTGCTCTAGCCAATGGTAAAATAAGTCCCAGGTTTGATAATAGTCCGTTTCTTCTTTTTCTTTCAGTCTCATAGTCAATCTGTCCATCTCTGTGCATTCTAGTATTTTTTTGAATTATTTCTTCCATCTGGTAGCATGCCTTCATTTTTTCCAGTGCTGCGCAAATATAATTCTTGCCGCTGTTTTGACATGCAAAGTCAAATATAAACTTTGTTTGTGAATCTTTTCTGGCATTATACCTAATAAAAAAAAGTTCAGGTTTAAAATCAACATGTTCTCCTAGCCAAGTATGTATCTGTTTCCAATAATTCTTTACTTTATCACGTCAGGCGGTTTGTTTCTAGCACAATGTAACCCATCCACGGGTTCTCCTTTTTTCCTTTCCCGAATTCTGCCCAGTTACCGCGTCCACGGCCCCAAACACGAAGAGGCGATCATGAACCTCATTCAGACGGAAGCAGAGAAGTGCGACCGGCTCGGAGGCTTCTTGATGATCATGAGCATGGCTGGTGGGACGGGGTCAGGCCTGGGGGCCTTTGTGACGGCAGCCCTACGAGAGGCTTATCCACACTCCTTCCTGCTCAACCATGTTATCTGGCCGTACGGAACCGGAGAGGTGAGTGTCCCAGATCTTGGCTGGAGGGTGCCCGATTTTCTTACTTAGGGGTGAAAAGAACTCTAAGGGCAGGAGGTGGTGCAGGGTGGGTGGCCCTGAAAAAAATTGTGAGTATGGAGGCTTCCCTGGGATTTGGGGGGGGGGAAGTAATGCATAACTCTGAGGTTCCCAGACCCCAGTTCATAGAATTAAACAATATTTTTTCCAGTCAACCTCCTAGTCCATGTAAACAATTTCACTTTGTTATGGGAACTGTCTGCTGCCTCTCCACACCTGCTGCAGTGTCCTTGGAAAGGTTTCAGGCTCTCGAGGTCTTCAACGGAATCGTAGAGGTTTCCCTTCTCCATCTAACCCATTCTAAAGCAACACCTCCCCCCCTTTACTCTAATAGCTGCCAAAGTTTCCTTCTTGACAATGGGGGAAGCCAGATTCGCTTCGCAACCCTGCGATTCACATAACAACTGCAGCAATTCAACGACTGTGAAAAACTGTCGTAAAATGAGGCACAACTCATTTCACAAATTCCTCGCTTCGTAGTGAAAATGTTGGGCTCAATTGCGGTCCTGAGTCAGGGACTCTGTGTATCTAAAGCCGCTCCTCTCTCTTCCTCTCTTCTCAAGGTGATTGTCCAAAATTACAACTCCGTCTTGACGCTCTCCCACTTATACCAATCTTCGGATGCTCTTCTGGTGCACGAGAACGACGCCGTCCATAAGATCTGCCTGCAGCTGATGAACATCAAGCAGATTTCTTTCCAGGATGTCAATCGAGTGATCGCACATCAGCTGGGTAGCGTCTTCCAGCCGGCCTACTCCTCTGAAGGGGCGGCTCACTACAGCAGGTCACCTCTAGGTATTTAGTTGCTCCTTCTGAAAACTGTCTAGCCCAGTGTTTCTCAAGCTTGGCGACTTGAAGAGGTATGGCTCAGCATGGAAACCTCTCCATTTCTCCTCAGCATGGCTGGCTGAGGAATTCTGGGACTTGAAGTCCACAAGTCATAAAGGGGCTATAGTTCCCCCATGCTGGCTGAGGAATTCTGGGAGTTGAAGTCCACAAGTCATGAAGGGGGTCATAGTTCTCCCATGCTAGCTGGGGAATTCTGGGAGTTGAAGTCCATACCTCTTCAAGTCAGAGTTGAGACTAACAGAGTAACAGAGTTGGAAGGGACCTTGGAGGTCTTCTAGTCCAACCCCCTGCCGAGGCAGGAAACACTATACCATTTCAGACAAATGGCTGTCCAGTCTCTTCTTAAAAACCCTCATTGATGGAGCATTCACAGCTTCTGGAGGCAGGTTGTTCCACTGGTTAATTGTTCTAACTGTCAGAAGGTCACAAAAGGTAATCACATGACTCCGGGACCCTTAAACTGTCATAAATACAGGTAGTCTTCAACATACGACCACAGTTGAGCCCAGAATTTCTGTTGCTAAGTGAAACATTTGTTAAGTGTGCTTTGCCCCATTTTACGATTTCCCTCAAAATCATCCTCTGATGCAGCGCAAAACCAAAATAAAGCAGAAAATAAAAATCAGCTTGTTCTGTCCTCCTCTTCTTAGTAAAAAGGTCCATACTAGTCTAGAGGTAGGCCTCAACTTACAACCATTTGTTTACTGACCGTTCAGAGGTACAACGGCATTCAAAAAAAAGTGTCTTACGACCGTTGTTCACACTTGTGACCGTTGCAGCATCCCTGGGGTCACAAAATGTGATCGTTTGGCAACGGACTCATATTTATGATAGTTGCGATGTCCTGGCTCAGTGACTTTTTTATATATATATAATATTTTATTAATTTTCCAATTTTACATGTGAATATTTAAAAAGCAACGTGGTGACTGGGGTTACAATAGTTCAATAACAAAATCTTAGTGCAAATCTCAGGTTACAACATCAAATATTTCTTCTCTTTTTTCCCTTAACATTTATTGTCTCATATTCAGGTTAATGCATTTCTAATTATATCAACTCAATAAGAACATCATTATTACATTTATCAATAAATTTTCAGCTTATACCTATCTTAATTACATTCACTCTTCATAAACAATCCATATCCTGTTATTGATTTTCACTCAATTGTTAATTTCTTATCAATATTCCCATTTAACCTTTAATATTTATAATTTTCAGACTTTGGGTAACCATACTTTCTCTTATCTCACTTCATAACAAACTATAATATCCAAAATACATATTTTATCTATTTGAATATAATCTTGTTCTATTTCCTAAGAGTTATCTATTTCCCATCATATTAAATCATCTACTTAATAACACAGTATCCCCTTTAATAAATCAAAACCATTATATATATTGCCTGGGTTAATCAGTAAATCAAACATATTCATAATGTTTAATTTTTTTCCCTTTTAAGTCTAATTTTTAAATATTAAACTGATAAAATCCTTATTTTCAACTGGTTTCCAAATATAATAATAATAATAATAATAATAATAATAATAATAATAATAATAATAATAATAATAATAATAATAATAATAATAATAATAATAATAATAATAATAATAATAAAGTTGGAAGGGACCTTGGAGGTCATCAAGTCCAACCCCCTGCTCAGGCAGGAAACCCTACACCATTTCGGACAAATGGCTGTCCAGTCTCTTCTTANACACTGCTATCATGTCCCCCCTCGTCCTTCTCTTCATTAAACTAGACATACCCAATTCCAGCAACCATTCCTTATATGTTTTAGCCTCCAGTCCCCTAATCATCTTTGTTGCTCTTCTCTGTACTCTTTCTAGAGTCTCAGCATCTTTTTTACATCGTGGTGACCAAAACTGGATGCAGTATTCCAAGTGTGGCCTTACCAAGGCATTGTAAAGTAGTATTAATACTTCACGTGAAATCTAATAGCCAAAATTCCCCTTATCTCAACATCTGCCTTTAACCCTCTAATTGGCAATATAAGATCCCCTCTAATGAGTCAAAATCCCAGTTTTTTCAACCTTATTCTAGCTTTCTTCCTTTGCCAACTAGGCTTCCATATCAGCGCCTTTAATGGCTCAGTGACTTTTGACTGTTTTCACACTGACGAATGTTTCAGCATTCCCCCGTGGTCACATGATCAAAATTCAGACGCTTGGCAATTTAACTCATATTTATGATGGCTGCAATGTCCCCGGGGCCACGTGATTTCCCCCTTTTGCGACCGTCTGACAAGCAAAGTCAGTGGGGGGGTTCACTTAACAACCTTGTTACTCATGTAACAACTGCAGAGATTCACTTAATAGTGGGGCAAAAAGGTGGTAAAATGGGGCAAAACTCACTTAAGATCTGTCTCGCATACCAGTGGAAATTTCGAGCTCGATTGTGGTTGTAAGTCGAGGACTGCCTGTATAATTTCTGTCAGAGCATGCAAAGTCTTATTGCATGAGATAACCCAGGAGTAAACACATTAAACAGAAGCTTGTATCAAATGGTGGTTTATCTTACACTATCTACAATAACATACACCAGGAACAAATATACATACACATGGTAATACAGCAGAATCCAACACACAACAGTTAAAGCAGGAAACGGAGGAGAGAGAGAGACTCCAGCAAAGCCCTCCCTTTTATACTCAGGCTCTTAAAGGGACACAGACCCTGCTGAGTCATTCCCATCATTGCATCATCTTACATTACTTTATATCACATCATTATGTAACATAAGCTTTTTAGCTGTTAAATTATTACCATGACAGTTTCCATTTAAGGCCCATCGGGGCGCAGTGTGTCATAAAATCAATGTGTAAATTCGTGCTGTTAACCTTCGTTTCCTTTTTTCCAGGGGACCTGATGGAAGCTTTAGTTCCCCATCCCGAGTTCAAGGTGCTAGGCCTCAGGAATATCCCTCAAATGTCGGAAAATTCCCTTGCTTACACTACCTTTGCTTGGCCTGGGCTCCTGAAACACCTCCGGCAGATGCTCATTGCAAACGCCAAAATGGAAGAAGGTGAATCCCAGCTGCATGTCTCCAGATGTGGAAGAGGCCATAACAAGTAGCCCTTGAGTGACTTAACTTGCTCTTCCTGCTCACCTTGCCTTCACAGGTATTGACTGGCAGGTGCGGCCTCCAACCAGCAGACTTCCTGCAGCTGAGAAGCCCTCGTTAAATCGGGCGGCTAATTTCAATACTTCGATTGCCAATTTGGTCACTCTGCGAGGCAAGGACGTACAGTGTGCAGACCTGGGTAAGGGCGTGGCATTGTGAGACGCAACGACAACAGGTGTTCGCTTTTCCTCTGTGGCTGCAACAAACCATTCCTCCTGGCTAACTTCTCCCCCTTGGCTCCTTTTCGAAATAATGGAGGAGTTGAATGGAGACAAAATTTTGTCAAGGACAAAAAATCCGTGACATTACAACCAGGGTTTTGATGGCTAAGCAAGGCATTTTTACTGAGTGAGTGGTGCCAATTTTACAACCTTTTTTTGCCCTAGTTCAGTGGTGGTGAATCTATGGCATGGGTGCCAGAGGCAGCACTCGGAGCCCTCTCTGTGGGCACACATGCCATTGCCTCAGCCTCGTCTCCCCCTGCGATCCCCTCCTCTCCAGCAGCCCCCCTGAAGGAGAGTCGCCCCCGAGGGTGGCCCACACGGAGCAGCGCAGCCAAGGACATGGCAGCCAGGCAATATAGACAAGACTCTGCTCTCACGCCCCATCGTGCACAGTTGATGCTGCAGGATGCGGGCAGAGGGTGTGGCCACCATAGCGCTGCTGGCTGCCTGGGCGATCTGCGGCGGGCCCTGGAAGCGGGGAGTGGTCCTGTGGGCAGGCAGGGCGGGGGATGGGGGGGCAGAGCGGGGGCGAGGCCAGTTTTTGGGCACTCGGTCTCTAAAAGGTTGGCCATCACTGCCCTAGTTGTTAAACATTGCAGTTGCTAAGTGAATCACATGGTCATTAAGCGAATCCAGCTTCCCCCCCCCCCCATTGCTTGTTGGAAGCAGGCTGGGAAAATCGCTAATGGCGATGCTGCAACTGTCGTAAATATAAGCTGGTTGCCAAGCGCCGAAATTTTGTTCGAGTGACCGTGGGGATGCTGCAGCGTCGTAAGTGTGAGGACTGGTTGCCGTTGTCAAGTTGTATTTATAACTGTTGGGGGTCATGCGATCATCCTTGTGACCTCAGCTGGCCTCTGACAAGGAAAGTCAACGGGAGAAGTCGAATTCTCTTAATGACCACGCAATTGACTTGAAAGCTGCAGTGATTCGCTTAACAACCACGACAAAAAGTTAGGTTGGCTCTGACTCACTTAACAGCCTCCTTGCTTAGCAACATAAATTCTGTTCCCATTGTGGTCATAAGTCGAGGATAACCTGAGCAGGTACTCCTTGCTTACCAACTGCCCTTTGTAGTGACTGTTCATATAATAAAATAATAATAATAGTAAAGTTGGAAAGGACCTTGGAGATCATCTAGTCCAACCCCCTGATCAGGCAGGTAACCCTATACCATTTTGGACAAATGGCTGTCCAGTTTCTTCTTAAAAACTTCCAGTGTTGGAGCATTCACCGCTTCTGGAGGCAGGTAGTTCCACTGGTTAATTGTTCTCATTGTCAGGAAGTTTCTCCTTAGTTCTAGGTTGCTTCTCTCCTTGCTTAGTTTCCCTCCATTGCTTCTTGTCCTGCCTTCAGGAGAAGAGCTTGACTCCCTCTTCTTCTTTGGGTCAGCCCCTGAGATATTGGAAGACTGCTATCATGTCCCCCCTCGTCCTTCTCTTCATTAAATTAGACATACCCAATTATGTTCAAAGTTATGACATTGCTAAAAAAAATAACCCTGGCACTTAACACTCACTGCACAGTCCTGCAGTCACGGGATTGTCAGTCTCACACACTAAACGACAGGTGCTCATACCCTAGTAAGACCACACCTGGAATACTGCAGCCCATTTTGGTCACCTTATCACAAAAAAGATGTTGAGAGTTTGGAAAAGATTCAGAGAAGAGCAACTAAGATGATTCAAGGCCTGGAGACTAAAACATACAAAGAACGGCTGCGGGACTTGGGTCTGGCCAGTCTAAAGAAAAGAAGAAACAGGGGAGACATGATAGCAGTATTCCAGTATTTGAGGGGCTGTCCCAAAGAAGAGGGGGTCATGTTATTCTCCAAAGCACCAGAGGGCAGGACAAGAAACAATGGTTGGGAACTGATCAAGGAGAGAAGCAACCTGGAATTAAGGAGAAACTTCCTGACAGTTAGAACAATTAATCAGTGGAACAACCTGCCACCAGAAATCGTGGGCGCCCCATCGCTGGAGGTCTTTAAGAAGAGGCTAGATAGTCATTTGTCTGAGACGGTATAGGTTCTCCTGCTTGAGCAGAGGGCTGGACTAGAAGACCTCCAAAGTCCCTTCCAGCTCTATTCTATTCTATTTCCTTTTGTGAGCAGCTGAGTTAATGCAGAAGGCAGAAACAAAATCTTAAGCTGCAGTTGTGTGTTTTTCCCCTCACTGACTGTGTTGCTTCGCTTAACGACTGCAGGGGAAATGCAGGTAGTGGTTGACTTACCACCACAACTGAGCCCAATATTTCTGTGGCTAAGTGAGGCGGTTGTTAAGTGATGTTTGCCCCATTTTACGACTTTTCTGGCCTCAATTGTTAAGTGAATCACTGCCATTGTTAGGTTAGTGACACGGTTGTTGGCTTCATACTTGACTTTGCTTGTCAGAAGGTCCCCAAAAGGGGAATCACACAACTCTGGGGACACTGCAACCGTCATAAATGTGAATCAGTTGCCAAGCCTCCGAATTTTGATCACGTGATCGTGGGGATGCTGCAACGGTCGTGAGTGTGAAAAACGATCCTAAGTCGCTTTTCTCAGTGCTGTTGTAACTTTGAACGAACACTAAATGAACTGTTGTAAATTGAGGATTACCTGTAAGGTCATAAGCTGAGTCGCCGTTGCATGTTTTTCTGCTTAGTTAGCAACCAAGTTGCTAGTCCCATTTGTGGTTGCTGAATGAGAATGAGCCTGTAATCCTCCGATCTAATGCGCCCCTTTCTTGTCTCTTACAGGGGGCTTCCAAGATCCAGCTTTGTACACTTCCTGGCTGAACCCTCCGGAGGCCTTGCGCATCTGGAGGACGCCCAGAGCTTTTAACAAGTATGAAAAATCAGCCTGTCTGGTCAGCAATAGCCAGTTTTTGCTCAATCCGCTCAACAGCCTAGTGGGAAAAGCCTGGAAAATGTTTGCTTCCAAGTAAGTTGAAAAGAATTAAATTCGTTTTTTTTTTAAAAATAATAATAATAATAATAATTTGGGCCGATATAATAATAATAATAATAATAATAATAATAATAATAATGATGATGATGATGATGATGATGATGGTGGTGGTGGTGGTGGTGGTGGTGGTGGTGGTGGTGGTGGTGGTGGTGATGATGGTGATGATGCCTGGAGACAGCAGAATAGACGAGAAAGAACTGGAGAAGATAACAAAATACAAAGACCTACAAACAGAAATAGAAAGACTGTGGCAAAGGCAAGCAAGGATAGTACCAATCGTAATAGGCGCCTTGGGTGCAATCCCAAAACAACTGGAGCACCACTTGGACACCATCATCGGCATTGACAAATTTGCCATTAGTCAATTGCAAAAGGCAGCCTTACTAGGAACTGCTTCCATCCTGCGATGAGATCTGTAATACCATCAAACATCCACATCTGCCTATCCCAGGTCCTTGGGAAGGACTCAATAGGTAGACAAAAATGCCAAATCCAGTCTGAACATTTGGCTGACTGTGCTTTGATCAGTAGTAGTAGTAGTAGTAGTAGTAGTAGTAGTAGTAGTAGTAGTAGTAGTAGTAGTAGTAGTAGTAGTAGTAGTAATAAAGTTGGAAGGGACCTTGGAGGTCATCGAGTCCAACCCCCTGCTCAGGCAGGAAACCCTATACCATTTCAGACAAATGGCTGTCTAGTCTCTTCTTAAAAACTTCCAGGGTTGGAGCATTCACCGCTTCTGGAGGCAGGTTGTTCCACTGGTTAATTGTTCTAACTGTCAGGAAGTTTCTCCTTAGTTCTAGGTTGCTTCTCTCCTTGCTTAGTTTCCATGTAGTTGTTTTGGTGGGAGTGGTGAGTGGGACCAGGGAAAGCACATGCTCTGAACATGGGAAGTATAAATTGCACTACAGGCAGCCGTCAACTTAACAACCATCCATTTAGTGATGGTTCAAAGTTACAACAGCACTGAAAACAGTGACTTATGACCATTTTTTCCTCTTCTGACCACTCTAGCATCCCCCGTGGTCATGTGATCAAAACTGGCAAAAATTGCTTGGCAACTGGAATGTACTTACAACAGTTGCTGCTCCCGGCCTCATGTGATTGCCAGGCTCAATTATGATTGTAAGGAGGACTACTGGTAATTGCAAGCCTGGTTGTTCCACTGATTAATTTTCTGAGACGGTATAGGTTCTCATGCTTGAGCAGGGGGCTGGACTAGATGACCTCCAAGGTCCCTACCAACTCTCTTATTCTGTCACTATTCTGTCTCTATTCTATTTTCTAGTCTATTTTCTAGTCTATTTTCTATTCTATTCGTTTACGCGTGTTTCAATCTGTAACATTAATCCAAGCCAACATTGTATTCTGCCCACAATTAATTGGCGTCCCATTACTCTCCCTCCAAGGAGCCATGGATAATTTGATCCGGGCCGGACTCTCTTGCTCACCAAAGCCTCTTGTTCCTTCCACGCAGGGCTTACATCCACCAGTATTCAAAATTTGGAATTGAAGAAGAAGATTTTCTGGGCTGTTTCACCACCTTGGAACAAGTGATTGCCAGCTACAGCAACCTCTGATCCCCCAAAGCCCGTACGTTCTCCGTGCCTTTTCCAAGAGGATCAAAACCGCGATTGAGGATGGGCTACCGGGCACCCATCCCAACGGAAGCACATGGATTCTGTAGTGCCTTGCCAGTGCCAGAACTTCCATACCCACGGAGGCACTTCCTAGGAGGTGCACATTTTCGATGGAGGAAGTACGTTCAATGACAAATATTTCTTTTCTTTTTTTTTTTTTAAATTTTAAAACTTTTTATTTATAAAACAATTAAAAAAAACAAACAAACATTGGATTTGACGTGACATTCCAGTATATACATTCTTATCAGATTGTATCATATTTAACAATCAATTCATTATCTCTACATATACATTAAATTTTATATACATTATCTATTCTAAAGTGACATACATTTCTATCTTATCATTCGTCTTTAATCCCAGCCGTCCTTTTCAAATTCCTCCAGCGGTAAAATTTATCCCAGGTTTCAAAAAAAAATTGATCCACATTTATCTTTTAATATCATTGTGAGCCTGTCCATTTCTGCACATGCTAAAATTTTATGTATTAACTCTTCCTCTGTGGGAATTTCCTTACTCTTCCATTTTTGCGCAAAGGCAAGCCTGGCTGCTGTCAAGATATGTAGCAACAGGTAGATTGTTCCCTTATCATATTTTTCTGTAATGACAAATATTTCAAAGGGGATCTGGGGTTCAGCTTTGAATCACATCAGGCACCCTCGATGATTGAAGCGGGCTCTTTTCATTCACCAGCCTATATATTTTCTACATTCCTGCTTTTGTATGTATTGTACTGAATATAGTCATTAATTTATGACATCTTCCTGGGTGAATACTCAGGTTTTTTTTTCTACAGCAACAATATGGGGCACAGGAAGTCCTTGACTTACAACCATTCACTTAGTGACTGTTTGAAGGTATGGTACTGGAAAAAGTAACTTATATATCGCACTTGGCAACCGGCCTGCGTTTGGCAACCCAACAGTGTCAGTCGACCAAGTCTTAGTGCGTTGTTTCTGCACAATAAACCAAAAAACTCTGAAGCTATCTAATAGCACTTTTTCAGAGTTACACATTTTATTTTATTAAAAGACATAAAGCTTTGTGAACTACAACTCATTCATTTTTGGCTGCTCCATAACTAGCACAGCTCCCCTACGATATAGCATGCTGGGTGGGGAATTCTGGGAGGTGAATTTCCACACACCTTAAAAGTCACCAAAGTTGAAAAACATGAGTACAGGCCACAACTGAGCCCCAGATTTATGTTGCCAAGTGAGAAATTGGTTGAGTTTTGCCCCTATTTTATGACTTTTCTTGCCACATTTGTTAAGCGAATCACTACAGTTGTTAAGTTAGTAACACGGTTGTTGAGTGAATCTGGCTTCCCCCTGTTGACTTGGCTTGTCAGAAGGTCGCAAAAGGGGATCACGTGACCCCCGGGGACACCGCGACCGTCACAAATATGAGGCCGTTGCCAAGCGTCTGACTTTTGATCCCGTGACCCTGGGGATAACTGCAAAGGTCGTAAGTGTGAAAAACGGTCCTAAGTCACTTTTTTCAGTGCCGTTGTAACTTCAGACAGTCCCTAAGTGAACTGTTGTAAGTCGAGGACTACCTGTATTTACTCAATTTTTGTGACATGTTACTGTCATATAAGCTATTTAGTCATCACAATGTAAAAAAAGATGTTGAGACTCTAGAAAGAGTGCAGAGAAGAGCAACAAAGATGATTAGGGGATTGGAGGCTAAAACATATGAGGAACGGTTGCTGGAATGGGTATGTCTAGTCTAAGAAAGAGAAGGACGAGGGGGGACATGATAGCAGTCTTCCAATATCTCAGGGGCTGCCCCAAAGAAGAGGGAGTCAAGCTATTCTCCAAACCACCTGAAGGCCGGACAAAAAGCAACGGATGGAAACTAATCAAGGAGAGAAGCAACGTAGAACTAAGGAGAAACTTCCTGACAGTTAGAACAATTAATCAGTGGAACTGCTTGCCTCCAGAAGTGGTGAATGCACCAACACTGGAAGTTTTTAAGAAGAGATTGGACAGCCATTTGTCCAAAATGGTATAGGGTTTCCTGCCTGAGCAGGGGGTTGGACTAGATGACCTCGAAGGTCCCTTCCAACTTTATTATTATTATTATTAATAATAATAATAATAATAATAATAATCCCAAACCCCACACAATTTGATTTAACCCATTTTATTTGACTTTCTTCTGTCCTGTATACAGACGGGACACAAGATGGCGCCCGTATCCCACTTGTTGGGGAGCAAGTGGGTTTTACGTGGATCCACTTCCAGCAGCAATAAACGGCTTCTGCAATTGACTGAAAGGCACATGAAAGGCACGTGAGATCTGGACCATTGCTTATTTAACCTTGTATGGCACAGATTTCCCAGTCAGGTGCCCTAAATTGGAGACAATCACCCAGGATTCACAGTCCACTGGGAAAGCACCACGTCAACAAAAGACCAATATAAACCACATCCTAATAATAATAATAGTAGTAGTAGTAGTAATAATAATAATAATAAAGGTGGAAGGGACCTTGGAGGTCATCTAGTCCAACCCCCTGCCCAGGCAGGAAACCCTATACCATTTCAGACAAATGGCTGTCCAGTCTCTTCTTAAAAACTTCCAGTGTTGGAGCATTCACAGCTTCTGGAGGCAGGTTGTTCCAGTGTTGGAGCATTCACAGGTTGTTCCACTGGTTAATTGTTCTAACTGTCAGGAAGTTTCTCCTTAGTTCTAGGTTGCTTCTCTCCTTGATGAGTTTCCATCCGTTGCTTCTTGTCCTGCCTTCAGGCGCTTTGGAGAATAGCTTGACTCCCTCTTCTTTGGGGCAGCCCCTGAGATATTGGAACACGGCTATGACCAGTTTTCACACGTCTGTTGCAGCATCCCCAGGGTCACATGATCAAAATTTGGATGCTTGGCAACTGGTTCATATTTATGACGGTCACAATGTCCCGGGGTCCTGTGATCCACCTGTTGTGACTTTCTGACAAGCAAAGTCAATGGGGTAAGCCAGATTCACTTAATAATCATGTTACTAACTTGTGGTGGCGGTGCAGTGGTTAGAACGGAATATTGCAAGCAAACTCTGCCCACTGCCAGGAGTTCGATCCTGGCTCAAAGTCAACTTAGCCTTCCGTCCTTCCGAGGTTGGTAAAATGAGGACCCAGATTGTTGGGGGGGGCATATGCTGACTCTGTAAACCACTTAGAGGGCTGTAAAACACTGTGAAGCGGTATATAAGTCTAAGTGCTACTGCTATTACTATTGCAGGCAGACTCTGCCCACTGTCAGGAGTTCGATTTTCACCGGCTCATGGTCGACTCAGCCTTCCGTCCTTCCGAGGTCGGTAAAATGAGGGCCCATTTGTTGGTGGGCAAATATGCTGACTCTGTTAGCCACTTAAAGAGGGCTGTAAAAGCACCGTGAAGCGGTATACAAGTCTAAGTGCTATTGCTATTCGCTGCAGTGATTCACTTAACAACTGTGGCAAGAAAGGTCGTAAACTGGAGCCTGTCCTGCTTAGCAAAGGAAAAGTCGGGCTCAATTGTGGTCGTAAGTTGAGAACCGCCTGTAAAATGCGGTGGGGAGGGATCGGCTGGCCTACTCTTTTGTTCCAACCCGGAGCAGATATTGCAACAGCAAACCTGCACCTGGTAGTAGCTGTTGACTCTACTGGTAAGAAAAGAAAGGGAGAGAGGAGAGAACCTGTATTTCTGCTGAGTCACAATTCTCGGTGACGAACTTATTTTGCTGCAGTTCGGAGATTGACGTCTGTCGGAAATGCAGCCAGGCCCGTTTTGAAACCTCAAGGCGTGAAGAAGGTAGCGCATGAATGGGTGCATGAAAAAAAAAATCACTTTAAAGAGAAAAAAAAAAAACCTAAAGGGCCATACTGGACAGGTCAATTTCATGTCCACGTTTCTTTGTTTTAGATAGCCAACTTTTCCTGCAAAACCTGGCAGACGTAGGGAGCAGATTTTGTTCTCCTGCACCAAAAGAGCGGGAAAACATTTTGTGTAGATTTCCCCCCAGGAAAAGATAGGATGGAAGGGACCTGGCTAGGGAGAAATACCTGTGAATTGTCTTTGTAAATTACAAGTTAATTACAAAAAAAAAAAATAGAAAAAGGATGTTGAGACTTAGAGTGAAGAGGAGAGTCAGAAAGATGATTAGGGGACTGGAGGATAAAACATACGATGAATGGTTGTGGGAACTGGGAATGTCTAGTGCAGGGGTAGGCAACCTTGGCTCTTTTATGACTTGTGGACTTCAACTCCCAGAATTCCTGAGCCAGCATGGCTCAGCATGGAAACTCCCTTTCCCCTCAGCATGGCTGGCTCAGGAATTCTGGGAGTTGAAGTCCATGAGCCAAGGTTGCCTACCCCTGGTCTAGTGTAATGAAGAGAGGGACTAGACATAGCTTCCAGTACTTGAGGGGTTATCACAGAGAAGAGGCAGTCAAGCTATTCTCCAAAGCACCTAACCAAAGAGAGAAGCAACCTAGAACTAAGGAGAAACTTCCTGACAGTTAGAACAATTAACCAGTGGAACAACCTGCCTCCAGAAGCGGTGAATGCTCCAACACTGGAAGTCTTTAAGAAGAGACTGGACAGCCATTTGTCCGAAATGGTATAGGGTTTCCTGCCTGAGCAGGGGGTTGGACTAGAAGACCTCCAAGATCCCTTTCAAGTCTGTTGTTCTGTTCTGTTATTCAAGAGAGTCTCTTGGCCAAGAAT
>NW_015390132.1:0-3806 GCF_001527695.2 Protobothrops mucrosquamatus
TGTTGTTTCATCTCAATGGAGAAAAAAATGAGAAAACAAATAATCGTTTCAACTCAAGAAATGTAGGCCTTTTTCCCACTGTACGGACAATGCATTGATTTCTAGTCTTCCCATCTATTTTTGGATCCTTGAAGGAACAGCTATTACTGCTCAATTACTTTGCTTCATTAACTGAGTAAGAACTCGTATAAATATTACAAGTCTCTGGTTAAAAGAAGAAAAAGGAGAGAAGGGGAAACAAAAGAAAGAGAGAGAGAAACTGAGAGGTATAGCTGGCGGATAATTAGAGAAGAGAAGAACAATTTCCCTTGTTTAATTCCTTGATGCCCTGGCCTACATTCTACAGCTACAGAATTCCAGTTTTTAAATTGGTAGTGCTTGAGGAACTTGGTACTTGAAAAATCTCACGTGGTATTTGTATCAGGAACCAAAACAGCATTTTTGTATTGCAACTACAGTGCACTTTACACAGGGTGGCCTTTAAAAACTATGTGGAAATTACACAATTGTATAAAGGCAAATATACATGTCCCAGGATAATGTTGCAGGACCCAATCAGGGTTGGTCACCAAGACCAAAGGTTTTGACTTCTGAGCTTTTGGATTTGTGCTGGAGCCAGTGACCAACCCAGATTGGATCCTGCAAAATTACAATTGGTCCAGAAAACAGTGCCCTGAGTGTTAATGGACTCTGGGGGAACAAGTAACACCAATACCCTGAGGTTTGCATTGGTTATCGATTCAGTTGTCCTTGGAAAAGTTAAAATGCTGATTTAACTGACCTGTTAAGCACTATATGGTTGGGCAGCTAGATACCTATACCACGTTTTCCTAAAAATAAGACCAGGTCTTATATTAATTTTTGCTCCAAAAGACGCATTAGGGCTTATTTTCCAGTTAGGTCTTATTTTGGGAGAAATACGGTACTCAATGTGTCCATCTGGCTGACAATCTTAACTGGGGCTTATTTTTGGGGTGGGGCTTATATTATGAGCATCCTGAGAAATCATGCTAGGGGTTATTTTTCGGTTGGGTCTTATTTTCAGGGAAACACGGTAGGACTGCCACCTCCAGACTCTGTTAGCCTGATCTAACGGAGCGGTGTTTCTCAACGTTGGCAAATTCATGATACAGTATGTGGACTTCAACTCCCAGAATTGAAATCCTCACCATGCTGACCGGGGAATTCTGGGAGCTGAAGTCCACATAGCTTAAAATTGTGGAGATTGAGAAACACTGTTTTAGTCTGCCCCAGCATGGACCCTCACCCTGGTCTCACTCCCCAAGAGAATGGTCCATCTGCATCTTGCCATTCATCATTGCAAGCCAACTTTATCTACGGTTCAGGAGCCCTGAGTTGAGGCAGCTTACTCTTATCCACCCTCAATCTGATCTTATTTGCTTACAAACCCAGCAATTAGAAAATGAGAGAGATGGGCTGAATTTATTGTCACTAAGCAGTAGCTGCTCAGTTCACAAATACAGAGTCTCCAGCAGTAGTTTGTTAAATACTGTCTAATATATTTATTTGCTTTTTTATTCAGAAGATTTATAAAGCTGCCCAATTCACTCATGGTGACTCCAGGTGGCTTACAGAAATACAGGTAGTACAGTTCATTTAGTGACCGATCAAAGTTACAACGGCATTGAAAAAAGTGACATGACCGTTTTTCACAGTTGCGACCTTTGCAGCATCCCCATGATCATGTGATCAAAATTCAGATGCTTGGCAATTGGTACATACATATGACCGTTGCTGTGTCCTAAGATCATGCGATCCCCTTTTGAAACCTTCTGACAAGCAAAGCCAATGGGGAAGCCAGATTCACTTAACAACAAAGTTACTAACTTATCAACTGCAGTGATTCACTTAACAACGGTGGCAAGGAAGGTCGTAAAACGGGGCAAACTCATTTAATAACTATCTCGCTTAACAACAGAAATGGGCTCAATTGTGGTTGTAAGTCGAGGACTATCTGTACGTACTCTTATGATAACAACAATCACAATATAGGGAGAGGAAAGCTGAATTTTATAATAACTGTGTAAATACAGGAAGCGTTGACAACATTGTTCCGGCCCCAGAAACAAATTGATTGTCTGAATCATCACCGTCTATTCAACGATCCTGTCCAGAATAGTTTCTCTCAAGTTACAATTCAGATTGTAACTTGGAATGTAGCTGGTTGGCAAAGTCTGTGATTTGGTGAGATTCCTTTCTGGATCTGAAATAATAGCTTTACAAGAAACCTGGTTAGCAGGAGATTCATATTTGATATATCAATCTTTCTGAGCATGGTTGCTTGATGAAATGGATCAGCTGTCATAAGGCCACCTTCCAAATTGTATTTAAATATAGAAATGCTCAAATGGCTTAGAAAGGTATTTACTCAAGCAAAACCTGAGCACAATGGTTAAATAAGAAAGGTTTACCCAAGTCCGTTATAATAAATGTACTTGTATTTGCAGAATGCCAGAAATAGAAGACATAATACATATATTATTTGAATGTCAGTTGTACAAGAAAGAGAGAGAGGGACCATACATTGCACAAACGGCTATTGGGTTCCTTACATAAAAAATTATATATTTTATGTGCGATCAGAATCCAAAACTTCCGTATAGGCAGTCCTTGACTTATGACCATCGATTCAATAACCTTTAGAAATTAGGATAGTGCTGAGTGAAGGGACTTATGATCCCTACCCAAAGTGGTCACAGGATCAAAATGTAATGGCCCATTGCAGTGGTTACAGGATCAAAATTTAGGTGCTTGGCCATGTACCCATCCTTATGACCACAGAGGCACCACAACCTGTCCCCCCCCAATGGGGACTGGAACTTTGCTGGCTGACTTCCTGTACCTGGCCAGCTTTGAGGAACGTTGCCCTCACTAGCTTTTCAGCTAAACCTCACATTAGTTGGCAAGTGAAAGTGAAGTGGATCCAGGCAGTGGTGGGACAGGCTAGGCCTCTTGGGAAGGGTATTGGGGGAGGAACGAGGCTCACGGGCCATTGGACCTAGCCAGTGGGTGGGATTCAAATATGTGAACAACCGGTTCTCTGTGTAGATGCCGCTTCCAGAAGTCCATTCTGGGCCTGGGCAACAAAAAACTGGCTACCGGTTCTGCCGAAGTGGTGCGAACCGGCTGAATCCCACCACTGGACCTAGCCCACCAAGGACTTGCAACCCATGGCAGGTTTCCACAGCCCTCCCTCAACAGAGGGAGAGGGATACGTCACCACCTATCCCCTGTCTACAACACAGTCCTTTCACCAGTCCCAAGAAGGTTCCACGTGTGTTTGCGCTTTGATTCAGGTGATTCTGAGTATAGAGATAAACCCTCAATGAATTTAAGAGAGCTAACAACTGACCTTCAAACTGCTGACAACCAGATGATTGCAAAGTATGTAAATCCTTCCATTCCTCACCAGTTAATTAGAAGTGAAGAAGCTTCTTGGATGAGAATAACAGAATAACTGTGTTGGAAGGGACCTTGGAGGTCATCTAATCCAACCCTCTACTCTGGCAGGAAACCCTATACCTTTTCAGACAAATAGTTGTCTTATCTCTTCTTAAAAACCTCCAGTGTTAGAGCATTCACAACTTCTGGAGGCAGGTTGTTCCACTGGTTAATTGTTCTCACTGTCAGGAAGTTTCTCCTTAGTTCTAGGTTGCTTCTCTCCTTGATTAGTTTCCATCTGTTTCTTCTTGTCCTGCCTTTGGAGAATAGGTTGACCCTCTCTTCTTTGTGACAGCCCCTGAGATATTGGAACAGAGAAGCAAAAGGTTTTCAAAAGAAAAAGT
>NW_015390132.1:4837-29549 GCF_001527695.2 Protobothrops mucrosquamatus
TCTGGAGGCAGGTTGTTCCACTGGTTAATTGTTCTCACTGTCAGGAAGTTTCTCCTTAGTTCTAGGTTGCTTCTCTCCTTGATTAGTTTCCATCTGTTTCTTCTTGTCCTGCCTTTGGAGAATAGGTTGACCCTCTCTTCTTTGTGACAGCCCCTGAGATATTGGAACAGAGAAGCAAAAGGTTTTCAAAAGAAAAAGTTCAGTTTGTAGAACAGCTTATCCCCAGAAATCGTGGGCGCTTCATCACTGGAGATTTTTAAGAAGAGACTAGACAATCACCTGTCTGAGATGGTATAGGTTCTCCTGCTTGAGCAGGGGGCTGGACTAGAAGACCTCCAAGGTCCCTTCCAGATCTATTCTATTCTAAACCTTTTGCAGAACCTTTGCAAATACATGCCGTATGCCAAACAACAAATTTTGATTACGTGACCGTGGGGATGCTGTATCAGTTGTTAAGTGCGAGGATTGGTTATAAGCCACATTTTTCAGTGTCGTTGTAACTTTGACTGGTCATTAAGTGGATGGTGGCAAGTCGAGGACAACCTGTATCATGTAATAAATCCACCCAGATGAGAGATCGCGTTGCTCAAGGCTTTTTTGAAAATGGATCGGCCTGGCCGCAGATGCACAGTGGAATTCTTTTATGGTCTCGGCAAACCAGCGGCCCAATTCTCTCTCCCCCTGAGCCCTTTCTATCCTAAATGACTGTCATTTGTCCTAACTCTCTCAGATTCCTTGCAGCCAGCTTGCCAGCTTAGTGGAAGCAATTCAGAAGAAATGACAGGCGTTTCCTGTAGAGTCACAGAACCATTTTCTGGAAGGCTGACAAGTTACAGCTTTTGGCAATCATTATCTGAATGCGACACTTTAGCACTGATTTGACTCAACTTCCCTGCCATGTTCATTTGGCCCCGTGAAGCTCACAGGGCGGAGGTGGCTGAACATAGGCCGGAGACGCTGATTCAAAGACATTGGTAGACGGTCTGCGAGCAGAGGTTGAGACCTCAGAAACAGAGCAGAGGCAAGCCACAAAAATGATAAGGGCTCTGGAGGCCAAGCCGTAGAATGAACAATTGAGAGAATTAGGTATGTCAGGTCTATTATTATATATTGGGAACATGTGACGCTCATGAGCAAGAGATCAGGTCCACGTGTGAAGGTCCAATTAAAGTGATTTATTGCTACCCATGCCTACCCACAGGAATCTTCTCAACTAACGGTTAGCACCTGCTTGCAGGTAGATAAGTGTCAATGGAATTCAAGGCAGATGGGAGTCAGTCCACTTGTGGCTATGTATGGATTCTAGGCTGCTACCTCCTTTAACTTCACCCCCAGGTTCTGCCAGTCCTCCTACATCAGGGGTGTCAAACTCGCTGCGTCACGTGACATGCCACAACATATTGCAACCTTTTCCCCCTTGCCAGAGCTGGGGTGGGCGCGGCTTACGCATGATGCATCTGGCCCGTGGGCCAGCAGTTTGACACCCCTGTCCTACACGAGTGGAGCAACAATAAGAAAGAAACTAAACTAAACTAAACTAAACTAAACTAAACTAAACTAAACTAAACTAAACTAAACTAAACTAAACTAAACTAAACTAAACTAAACTAATTTACAAAGAGGAGTAGCAAAATACTTCCATAGATATCCAGGAAATCATTGGATCCAACATGACTCAGAGGCAGGTATGTATCTGTCTGTCTGTCTGATTGTTTGTCACTGCTGCCTGCATCTTCCTTCCTTCCTTCCTTCCTTCCTTCCTTCCTTCCTTCCTTCCTTCCTTCCTTCCTTCCTTCCTTCCTTCCTTCCTTCCTTCCTTCCTCCCCTCCTTTCTTCCCTGCTTCTCATTCCCATCTGCTTCCTTCCTTCCTTCCTTCCTTCCTTTCTTCCTTCCTTCCTTCCTTCCTCCCTCCCTCCCTCCCTCCCTCCCTCTCCTCTCTCCCTCCCTCTTTTCCTTCCTTCCTTCTTTCCTCCCTCCCTCCCTTTTTTCCTTCCTTCCTTCCTTCCTTCCTTCCTTCCTTCCTTCNGGTGTTCTGCCAAAGGAATTATTTTTCTCATCAGTTCCAGTGTCATCTTTGATTAATTTTCATATTGTGCTTCATTGTCGCTCATCCTTCTCCTTCAGAGGTGTCCTTCAGTTGGGTTGTGAGAAAGAACCACAAATAAATGAATCTCAATTCAGCTTTTCTCAAAAGAAAGGCTTCTGGAGCAGGAGGAGAAGGAGAAGACTTAACACTTTCCTAGACACGCCTTTAGCTGAGATTGGTTAAACTAGGCTGAGTGTGGAGGTATTTCTCTGTAGTTTGTGACTAGAGCCAGATAATTAACATTATTATGGATTATTGTAGTTTGCTTATTACGGGGGCTGCTCCTTCCCCTCCCCTTTTTATTATATATTGTATATCTTAATACATTATGTTGTTTGGATACAAGAATATTTATACATTAATTAAAATTATTGACATTCTAATGTTGAGATAACTTAAAGTATTGCAAATAAAAAGAAACATATTTATCAATACTAGTTACAGACTAGGATATCGATATTACAAACATAAAATTATTGGATCTTTTCATCCAACACGGGGAAGCTTTGAAAACCAAGTAGAAGTCAGTTGGTGCATAATGAAGCAGTATTCCAGTATTTGAGGGGCTGCCACAAAGAAGAGGGGGGTCAACATTTTTCAAAGTACCAGAACGCAGGACAAGAAGCAACGGATGGAAACTAATCAAGGAGAGAAGCAACCTAGAACTAAAGAGAAACTTCTTAATAGTGAGGACAATTAACCAGTGGAACAGCTTGCTTTCAGAAGTTGTGGGTGCGTCATCACTGGAGGCTTTCAAGAAGAGACTGGACAACCACTTGTCTGAAATGGTATAGGGCAGACATGTCAAACACAAGGCCCGGAGGCCGGATGCGGCCTGCGAAGTGGTTTCATGTGGCCCGCGAAGCCATCCTGGAAACAGTGAGGGAACGGCCCCCGCTGCCTTGGCCCTGGCCCAGGCCGGCCGGGAGCCAATGTACAATTTTGTGGTGGCCATCTATGCTGAAACACATTCAGTCTTAGCTCCACAAGGCCATCTAGAAACAGCAAGGAACCAGCTCCTGCCGTGTCGGCCTCGCCCCCTGGATGCATGCTGGGGAGGTGTCACCCTTTGTGAGGAATGAAGAAATGGATCATGCCTTGGCGCTTGCCCCGGTCCCACCTTCTTCTGCCAGAGACTCTCAGATCTGTCCCACTCCTACCCAGGCCCCCACAGGCACCCTTGATGGGAACGATGTAGAGCTGGCCATGCCCACCCAGTAGGCCACACCCACTCCATCCACACCCACTCAGTAGGCCACCCCCCCCACCCCCGAGGGCAACTGCAATGCTGATGCAGCCCTCAATGAAATTGAGTTTGACACCCCTGGTATAGGGTCTCCTGCTTGAGCAGGGGGTTGGAGTAGAAGACCTCCAAGGTCCCTTCTAGTTCTATTCTGATTGATTGGTTGATTAATTGATTGATTGATTGAAGCAGCCTTTAACTGTGGACAGTTCCACTACTGTTGTGTAACATCGTAACTGTGGGAGTTTATTTCTTTCATTTATATCCCACCTGTATTATATTTACAAATAACTTAAGGCAGTGAACATATCCAACAAATCTTTCTCTTCCTACTTTCCCCACGACATCCATCCTGTAAGGTGGGTTGGGCTGAGAGGGAGTGACTGGCTCAAAGTCACCCAGCTGGCTTTAATGCCTAAGGTGGGACTAGAATTCACAGTCTCCAGGTTTCCAGTTTGGTGCCTTAATCACCAGACCAAAATGGCTCTTTGAGTTTCACTGGTGACCAACATATTTTGCAAGTGCTGTTCATCAGCAAAGCCCTATTATGATCCAGGGCGTATATAAAGACTGCACCTGCTGAGAATCCCCACCTACTGAGTGATGCACTAGGAGCCTCCCATGAGCTTTCTCTATTCCTATTTTAGACTCCTATAAGCTAAGTTCTCAAGCTTGGTAGCTTTCATATGGATGGACTCCAACTCCCAGAATTCTCCAGCCAGCTTGTTAAGTAAGCCGTGCGTTTGTTAAGCGAATCTGGCTTCCCCTGTTGATTTTGCTTCTCGGAAGCCAGCTGAGAAGGTAGCAGATGGTGATCATGTGACTCCCGGATGCTGCAGCCCTTGTAAATACATCCCAGTTGACAAGCATTCAAATTTGGCTCATGTAACCATGGGGAAGCTGGGATGGTCGTAAGTAGGAGGACTGCTCACAAGTCACTTTTTTCAGTGACGTTGTAACTCTGAATGGTTGCTAAATGAATGGTTGTAAGTCAAGGACTAATTGTGTACACTTCAAGACAGATATCTTACATTTGTTTATTAGATCATCTATTCTAGATCAGTGTTTCTCAAACTTGGCAACCTGCCAATGGGTGGAGTTTAACTTCCACAATTCCCCAGCCAGAAATCCATACGTCTTAAAGCATGCTGGCTCTAAGTCAGTGGTTCTCAACCTTTTTAATGCCGCGACCCCAACCGGTCGTAAGTCGAGGACTAAACTGGTCGTAAGTCGAGGACTAAACCGGTTGTAAGTCAAGGACTACCCAACCGGTCGTAAGTCGAGGACTTTCCCTGCCCGGGAGCGCCGCGCATGCGTGGTTCCGCCCCCTGCACCTGCCGAGGCATAGCTGGCAAGCGGCAGAGACGGAGCAGGCCGACCACCAGCTGGCCCAGCCCAAGGGAGGTAAGGCACCCGCCGGAAAAGGGGGGAAAAATGGCGGACAAAAAAATGGCGGACAGCCTTGCTTGGCGACCCCCATGAAATGGTCGATCGACCCCAAATGGGGTCCCAACCCGCAGGTTGAGAACCACTGCTCTAAGTAATATATCAGAAAATCAAAGAGAGGCGATGTGGGTGAGGAATAGGGAAGGAGTGAATTGGATTGGGAAAAAAGGATCAAAGGGCTATACTGCATCATGCTTAACCCTTTGTTAAAAATTGCACTTCAAAAAACTGACATGCCTGATTCAAGGTTATCTCTAGTCTTTTTGCAAATGTTGCCTGACACAATTAAACACAAGAGCCTCTATATTGCCATATACATGGCCCTATTCATCCATATGGCTCCTCCTTTCTGTAAATGAAAGCACCACTACAAATAATTTATTTATTTATTTATTTATTTATTATTTGAATTTATATCCCGCCCTTCTCCTTGCGGACTCAGGGCGGCTGACAATCAATTAAAAACACCACTAACAATCACAAGTTAAAATTAATTAAAATGAAATATTTAAATTGTCTAATTAAAAAGTAATTAAAAACCCCTCTAAAAAACCCCTCTTAAAAATTATCCTAATGTACTAGAATGGCATCCTCAGAAGAATAACAGTTGGAAATCATCTATTCCAACTCCCTGCTCAAGCAGGAGAACCTATACATTCTGGACATCCAAGCTTTTCTTAAAAATCTCTAGTGATGGAGCACCCACAACTTCTGGAGGCAAGTCGTTCCTTCCACTGGTTAATTGTTCTCCCTGTCAGGAAATTTCTCTCTAATTCTAGGCTGGCTCTCTTCTTGATTAGTTTCCATCCATTGCTTCTTGTTCTGCCTTCAGGTGCTTTGGAGAATAGGTCGGCCCCCTCTTCTCTGTGACAATCCCTCTAGCATTGGAAGAAAGCTATCATGTCACCCTTAGACCTTCTCTTTGTTAGACTAGACCAGGGGTAGGCAACCTTGGCTCTTTTATGACTTGTGGACTTCAATTCCCAGAATTCCTGAGTCAGCATGGCTGGTTCAGGAATTCTGGGTATTGAAGTCCACAAGTCATAAAAGAGCCAAGGTTGCCTACCCCTAGACTAGACATACCCAGTTTGGTCAACCATTCATTCCAGTCCTCTAATCACCTTTGTTGCTCTTTTCCACACTTTCCCCCCTCCTAGAGCAGGGGTAGTCAACCTTGGCTCTTTTATGACTCGTGGACTTCAACTCCCAGAATTCCTGAGCCAGCTAGCTGGGAGGAATTCTGGGAGTTGAAGTCCACGAGTCATAAAAGAGCCAAGGTTGACTACCCCTGCCCTAGAGTCTCAACATCTTTTTTTTTTGTATCATGGTGACCAAAACTGGATGCAGTATTCCAAGTGTGGTCTTGTACCCACTTGATAAGTAGGCATGACACAATGTCATTTTTTAAACCCGATTCAGTGTTAGTTACTTACTCTGAGAAAATAATCAGAAAGTGATATAGAAGCCAGCTTCAATTCAAACATTGGTGGGTGGTCTAAAGAAGAGGAAAAAAAGTGTGAGGTGGGAAGTAACAGCCCCAAATGGTGGCTTTAAGGAGGATCAAGGAAGAAGCTGAACACTTGTAAGCAATTTGGTTTTGAGATCTGCATGTTGATAAGGGATTAGTAGAAAAGCTTTCTCAGTTGCTCCTTCTTATCTCTTCAAAGAAGCTTCCTGCTTAATTCTTTGGTCTGCATATTAACAAGGAATTTAGAAGGCAGTTATCCAGCCTCTGCAATTTAAGCATCTTCCCCCCTCCCAGATAAAGTTCTGCAAAAAAAAAGAAAAGATGCACAATATGCAAATTTAATCTTCAGGAGCAGGGAAACAGAAAGTATTAAACTCTTCTTCCCATTTTTCCGATTTCTTATGGCGGTCTGGCTGGGCTCCAAGGAGAAGGGAAGAAGCTTGGTAAACGTAATTGATCCAGTCTTTTTAAGGTCGTGCTCTGTTGACCTGGAACTAACATTGGTTCAGTTGCAATGTAATTAGTCGTGGCCTGGCTGTATGTGTGAGTTAATTTATTGGCTTTACAGAAAAGCCATAAAATTGTCAACATTAGGTAGGAAAGAAAAATAGCCTCCTAGCTTCAGATTAATTTGATCACAATTTGCCCAGCTTAAGCATGTTTCAAATTGAGCACTATTTACCCTACTGTTCCTTCCAGAGCTTGTGGCGTGAAATGTAAAGCTGTGCACGCGGAATACGAATTCAGAGACTTGAGGAGGAAAGCCAGTATATCTGCAGATTTCTGTGAAAAGGATCTTTAAGAATAGCTCCTTATTATCATTTAATTAGAGTGAAGGGCAGTGGGAGATCCAAGATGGTGTCTCAAAGGTGCTTTTTCAAAAGGCAGTTGGACTGGTGTTTTTTTTCCCTTGAGGAAGAAGAACAAAAACTTTCCACTTCTCATCCAAGAAGCTTCATCAGTTGTGATGGGGGGGGGGGGGAATGGAAGGATAGGTACTGACAGTTGAGAGTGAATGGTGGGGAGGATGGAAGGATAGGTTCTAACTGGTTGGAGGCCGAGGGATGGAAGGATTGTATTTCTTTGCAGTCATCTGGTCATTAGCATTCTCCCTGAGAGCTCTTGAGGCCACCTGGGGGTTTATCTTTGCTCTCAGGATCACCTGAATCAGAGTGCAATTGGTTGCGGAATCTTCTTGGAACTGCTGCAAGGGCTGCCTTGTAGATTGGAGATAGGTGGTGTCATCCAAGGTGGTGATGCAATAACATCCATGGCGTTATTAGCATGCTTTTGCCAATGTAATGTCCAATTCTGGAGCACGGGCTGCAGTGAACCAGAAAAGGAGATGATCAATAAAAGTTGTAGCAAGCTCTGATTGAGAATTTCAAATTCCCCCGGATTTGAAAGATAAAGGAATATAGTGTCCTGCCAATCCAGATGGAGGCTGGTGCAGAAACAAAGCAAGTTTGTTCACAACCACAGATGCTACTTTGGATTATGGAGGATGGTTTAATTGATTGATTGATTGATTACGTGGCAGGTCATTTTCAGCTCCTAGAGATCAGATATAGGGGGATTTTCTCCATGAAGATTTGTCTCTAGCATGGTGTTTCAGGTCTTCCTATACAGCAACTATCACCATTGTAACTGTGTCTATCTACCTTGCTGATGGTCCTCCTGTTCTTCTCTTTCTTTTCATCTTTCCCAGTGAGGGAAGTCAGCTCCCCAGAGAAGGAAATATTAAAAAGGCAGAAAAATATATTTCCTTCAAGGATCTTAAAGAGACAGAAAACCATGCCCAGTTTTCCTTGATAGCCCCAGGTCTCCCTCCCCCAAGCAAAAACCAGCCCTGTACAAATGCAAATGTAAAACATCAGGAAAGTTGGAGCCAGGAGATAAAAAAGACAAAGACCTAAAATCTGCATACCCCACCGAAACTCTAGGAGCCATTAGCCCCATCACCAGGGAAGCAGGATATGATAATAGGACTAACCCATCACCATAAAGAATACCAGAGAGGCACAACTAAACTCAGGTCACAATGCATGACACAGGAAATATCCTCAAAGTTTATGCCACAGGAACAGGAAACTATTCCAAACAAAAGGCTTTCAGAGGGTATAAAAACCTACTCCACATGTGCTCATTCCTTGATTTCTCTCCTCCTTCCTGCCAGGACCATCTTTCGGTCTGGCTCTTCAATAAACTGCAACCATCTTCCCAAAGCAGTCACCATGTTGTTTATTTATCCCCGGCTTGGATGAACCAGGATGAAGACTTTTCTTTCAACAGCAGTATTAGAACCTTTTTCAGAGAGTTGGGTTTTCAAATGTGTTTGAAATAGGATAATCTGAGCCTGGTCATTTGTGCATTGAGTGAGAACTCTGGGTTGATTGGTTGGATCATCCACTGGTTTGTTTTCTTGGCTGTTCACGGTATTCTCGAGAGTGTTCTTCAACATCAAAATTCAAAGGTGTCAATGCTCTTCCTATCCTACTTCCTTGAAGTCTAACTTTTGCTTCCACAGAGAATATCATGATTTGCATGATCCCGATCTTTGTAAGAATAGATACATAATGGGCATTTGAATATTAATGGGTGGTTTAAACTGCTTATAAAACAGTAATGATTCCCTTGAGTAAAACTTATTTTCTGGTGATGTCATGAACACGTCCATACTTTTTGGGGAAACATAACTGAAGATTCTTGTGCATAGACTTGAATAAATCTGTGCTGCAACATTATGAATGGTCTTGATTCTTTGCACAATCTTGCAAAGGATCAGGACCATAGAATAACAGAATAACAGAGTAGGAAGAGACCTTGGAGGTCTTCTAGTCCAACTCCCTGCTCAAGCAGGAAACCCTATATGATTTCAGACAAATGGTTGTCCAGTCTCTTCTTAAAAGCCTTCAGTGTTGGAGCACCCACAACTTCTGAATGCAAGTTGTTCCACTGGTTGTTCTTACTGTCAGGAAATTTCTTCTTAATTCCAGGTTGCTTCTCTCTTTGTTCAGTTTCCATCCATTGCTTCTTATCTTGCCTTCTGGTGCTTTGAAAAATACGCTGACCCCCTCTTCTTTGTGGCAGCCCCTTAAATATTGGAACACTGTTTTCATGTCTCCTAATCCTTCTTTTCATTAAATTAGACATACCCCAAGTTGTAGTTCATAAAGATTTATTGCTCAAGCTTATATGGAAGGATCTAGTCAACTAACAGTCAGCACTAAATTGGCACTAGAATAAGGGTCAATGGAATTCAAAGAGGGCTGGACTTGGATCTCTTGTGGCAATGCAAGGACTCCAAACTGATGACATGTTTAACTCTGCCTGCTCTTCTTCTACAAAATTGCCCTTTCAAGACCTAACCTGATCTGAGCTTGCTTAGTCTTTGAGATCAGTCAAGGTCAGTTGTGCATGCAGGGGATTGCATAGCAATCAAATTATATCCTGCTATTTTAAATGGGGTTGGAACGGCGTGCCTTCTTTTTAATTTTAATCCATTTCACGCTCTGAGATAAGTCTGTGCAAGAAATCAGTGCTGTATGAAAGAAGAGGCTTCTTATTCAGATCACTGTTCACTTCCGTCTTTCCATGACTTCTCCAAATACTATGTTCTGCCTGTTTTATAATCCTTGAACAAAATGATTTTCATTATCTTAGAGGAAAGAACTCAGGAGCCTGTGAGTGAAGTGGAGAGAGCAAAGGGGGGGGGGAGAGGAGAGGGAAGAGAATCTTGTTGAAATGTTAGCATGTCAAGTAATTCTTGTAGAAGAAATGAAGATTGGGAAAGTGAAGCCAGCCATAGCAGGAGAGAGAGAAAGAGTGGATTTCATTTTCCATGTATCAGTTTCTATTAGTTCCAAGGGGAGGTCTATATTATTGGAGGTGTTTGCCATGGTCAAAGCACATTGAATAAATGGACTTTCAACATCATCTACTGATGGAGCTGGCAATACCATTAGAATTACCCATCAATCATAGTCAGAGGAGAGCATATAGGGATGAATTAAAGAGACGGCTGCTTGGGTGTTAAGTCACATTCGGCAAGCAAACAAAAGAGCAAGAAGCACAACTTCTTGCAATGATTTCTTAATAAACTGCTGATTGAAGGGTCAACTTCATTGGCCCCTAAATTGACCCCAAGCCCTACTGTCGGTTCCATCATATGCCAACGACACAATCATTTTCCCTATATAGGAAGTATCATCTTCCATTTCACGCACTTCGCAACCATTCAGTATCAGCTGCCATGAACTCTAGGGCAGACATGTCAAACTCGCGACGTCACATGATATCACGAGATGTATTGGGACTATTTTGCCATTACCGGCAATGGGGTGGGCATGGATTCTGGATGATGTGTCCGGCCCATGGGCTGGCAGTTTGACACCCCTGCTCTAGGAGGACTAGATGGGAGGGGAGAGGCTTTGAGGGACATGAAAGTTGTCAATAGAATAGAATAGAATAGAATAGAATAGAATAGAATAGAATAGAATAGAATAGAATAGAATAGAGAGTTGGAAGGGACCTTGGAGGTTTTCTAGTCCAACCCACTGCTCAGACAGGAAACCCTACACCACTTCAGACAAATAGTTGTCCAATCTCTTCTTAAACTTCCAGTGTTCGAGCATTCACAACTTCTGGAGGCAAGTCGTTCCACTGATTTATTGTTCTAACTATCCGGAAATTTCTTCTAGGTTGTTTCTCTCCTTGATTAGTTTCCATCTGTTGCTTCTCGTCCTGCCCTCTGCTGACTCTCTCTTCTCTCTTCTTTGTGGCAACCCCTGAGTTATTAGAAGACTGCTATCATGTCACCCCTAATCCTTCTTTTCATTAAACTGGACATACCCAATTCCAGCAACCGTTCCTTATATGTTTTAGCCTCCAGTCCTCTGATCATCTTAACAAAGAAGAGTGGAAAAACAAACATACAGTAGCTAAGCTCAGAATGAGCTCTAAATTTCTAGACTTTTCTTAATACAAGAAGTATTCAAAATATATCCCTAAATTCCTTGAAATATAGCAGCCTTTCTCACTGCCATCACAACAACCTCCAGGAGAGTTCCGAAGGGAATGATCCATCTTTCCACATGCTTTCTCAACTTCCTGGAGGAGAAACTCCAGCTTGTCTTGTTTTTTGATTAGAACACTGTATTTTGTTTAGTTTTGTGAAAAGTGTTATTAAGCCATGAATTCAGGACATCAGGCTCTAGCCTCTCAGAAAAATAACTTTTCCCTCAAAGATGCTTTTTTTCATGAGGCAACTGGACTTTCTTGTGTTTCTTTGAAGACGTTTTGCTTCTCATCCAAGAAGCTTCTCCAGCTCTGACTGGAATGTCCATAGACATTTAACTTTTCCCTCCATCTTGTAATCTTTGCATTGTTACAGTGCTGAAGCATTCCCAGGTTTCCGCCTTAGCCTAGTCCAAAGTTTTGCCTTTGGCATTGCTGCTGGGGAGCTATGGAAGTGATTCTTATTTGCTGTGTATGTGTGTCCTTGTGAGTTCCAAAGAGATGGACTCCTTCCTTCTGCATTACTTCTTTGCAGGGACTAATGTGCTTTGTCAGGACCACCGATTCTGTTGGGATAGTCCAGGGAAGCAGACTGGATTTCATGCATTTTAAACTCAGAACAGCATAAGTCCTTTTTTTTTCAGCAGAAAATACAGGCTCGCCTATTGCTGGCTTTATGGCTTGACCACGATGGGCAAAATGTTGACTGTAACATTCTAAGAATATATTTTGCAATATTTTAGTTTTTAACACAGAAATACATAGGAGTGTGTGTGTGATAAATTTTGCACCACGATATGAAGCTTGCTTGCTTTTCAAGTGACTGTAATTAAACCAGTAAGGTTGATACCCAGTGTTATGACCCAGCAAGGCAGGCCTCTAGAGAAGAGGTCCCAACCTTTTGAGCACCAGGGACTGTTTCTGTGGAGAGAGGTTTTTCTGCGGACCGGCGGGGGCCTGGATTCATGTACTGCCTGCACCCCAGGGATACGGCTTTCCTTGTTTACACGGACTGGTTTCTGGCATGCCGTGGCCCAGTGCTGGTCCACGGACCGGGGGTTGGGGACCCCTGCTCTAGAGAATCCTTTATTGCTCTAAGTAAGTGTTATAACAAATGTCCCTCCAACAACTGGTGAGGCTCCATCCCATGCTACCCTGAAGGCAGCCACCCTCAGTCCCCCCAAAACCAGCCTGTATATAACTTAAGGACTTGGGTTTGGGTCTAAAGAAAAGAAGAAATAAGGGTGACATGATAGCAGTGTTCCAGTATTTGAGGGGTTGCCACCAAGAAGAGGGGGTCAAATTTTTCTCCAAAGCACCAGAGGGCAGGACAAGAAACAATGGTTGGAAACTGACCAAAGAGAGAAGCAACCTGGAATTAAGGAGTAACTTCCTAACAGTGAGGACAATTAACCAGTGGAACTGCTTGCCTCCAGAAAACTTGGGCGCTCCATCACTGGAGGTTTTTAAGAAGAGACTAGACAGTCACTTATCTGAAATGGTATTGGTTCTCCTGCTTGAGCAGGGGGCTGGACTAGAAGACCTCCAAGGTCCCTTCCAATTCTGTTCTGTTCTGTTCTATTCTATTCAGAAAGTCCACAGAGTAGGAGCATGCTCACAGAGCAAGGTCCAGGGTCCCAAATCCAGTCCACCCCTTGAGTACATGAGGCAAACTGTAGCCCACAAGGCAAAGTCAAGGCACAAGACAAGTGGCAGTCCTCAGGTCAAAGGCAAGGTCCAAGACAAAAGACAGAAAGCAGTCTTCAAGGCAAGGTAAAAGGCATGAGCCAAAGCCAGGGGAGTATAAGCCAAAACAAACAATTGTTCCTGGAAAAAACTAACTCCCCATGGCTTCTCCTTAAGTCAATCCACTCCAGGTGTTCCTTGTGAGGAGGGGTGGGGTAACCTCCCAAGCAGCCTCACAGACCTTCTCTAAGCTTGCCTACGTTCAGCTCTCTGTGCCCTTGGATCGGATGGGGGAGGCAGCTATTCCTCATCAGAGGGGATCTGCTGCCTATCAGCACTACTGCCTGTCAGCAGCTGATCCTCCCCCATGTCCTTGAAGGCAGGCAAGCTCCCAGTCTGGTCGACCACCTCCCCCAATGCCTGAGGGGCCTGGGACAGCATCATCTTCAGCCCCTGGGCTCTCCAAACATGCCAAGGGAGATGTGCAATCCCCATTGAATGGTCCCAGTTCCAACTCCTCCTCCTTCAAATCGGGCTCCAATGGACTCATGACACTCAGCAAAAAGGATGATGATGATAGAATCTTATGTGATATGTAGCATAGATCAGGTAGTTGTTGACTTACAACTGGTCGCTTATTGACCATTTGAAGTTATGACGGACCTTCCCTTTGTTATTTATGATCTGGTTCTGAGGTTATGATGGCATCTCCCCCGGGTCATGTGACTGCATGTCAGATACATTTTTTGACAGTTTTGCCAAAAATCTTTATTATGTTTTTTGGCAAAACTGGTCCATAAGTTCAATTAATGACTGTGGTGGCTGCTTAATGACCACCACAAAGAAGGTCATAACATCAAGTCAGTCACATGGGCCACTCATTATACGACTGTTATGTCTTACACCTAGGATGGACTGTCTTTGTTACAATTGTAAGAAGAGGACTCTTTGTAGTGATTAATGTTATAGATAAGATTGGGAAGTGTGCAATCTGGTCTCCCATCAGCCGTAGAAACTCAGTAGCTTCCTTTAGAAACCAAACACTCTCTTTCAATCCAGCCTACCTCACAGGTTTGTAATTGAGGCTATAAAATGGAAATCTCTTATATAAGCCACCTTGATCTCCGCAGCATAAGCTTGTTATCCTCAGTTAAAATGGCAGCCATGATGATGTAATCAAAGCAGCTCTCCAATGCCCTGTAATATGTAGCGAAGGAGCAACTAAGAATATGTGGTTTCATTTGAATGCATACAATGATGTCAAAAATAATGTGGAAAGCTTTGTTTGTTTGTTTGTCTCCCAGAGCAAGGCAATGTTCCAATTATCAACACATTGCTAGCTTTTGGAACCGCATATTAATTGATCGCAAAGGCTTTCTCCATATTACCTCAAACGCTAAATGCTTCTTCCATAATAGAAACAATCAAGGTGTAAAAAAGAGCTTTCAAAATTAATTAGCCTCTCATTTATAATATCTGCTTCATAATATCAGCAATACAAACCGTTTGAATGGAACAGAGGAATTAAAGTGAGGTTTTGCAAATAGAGGGCACACAGGGACACAAATACATCCAGACATTTGAAATCTGGGATGAAAGAGAAGGAGCTGGTGAAAAAATAGCAGATGTTATTCCCCCCCCCCCGTGGTTTACCTATCAGAAATCATAAGAGCTGTATACAAATATTTGTAGTACAAATGCTCCAAATCAAAGCACAGTTGGTGTAAACTATCCTTATTGCGTACACTCATTTATTTATGGCAGAAAAAATTATTGGCAGTTCCCTCCCTTCTATCCAGGACATGGCACATAAGCGTTGCTTGAGCAGGGTCCGCAGGATTGTCTGGAGTGCTACACATCCTCTTCACGATCTGTTTTTCTTGTTACTTTCTGGGGGGAGGCTTCGTGGTATCCGAAGCGGAACATCCAGATTCAGTCACAGTTTTGTTCCATAGAGCAGAGGTCCCCAACCCCTGATCTGTGGACTGGTACCGGGCCACAGCATGCCAGCAACCGGTCCACCCAAACAAGCAAAGCCCCATCCATGGTATGCAGGCAGCACACAAAACCATGCACTCTCCGGTCCACAGAAAAACCTTTCCGGTCCCTGGTGCCCAAAAGGTTGGGGACCCCTGCTATAGAGCATATGAGTAGATACAGTATATACTTTCTTTTGAGAGCAGGCAACAGAATTTCATTTTTAATGTGTGCCAGTGTGCTCACAGTAAAAAAATGACAATAAAGATTCTTATCTCATCTCATCTCATCTCATCTCATGATCTCATCTCATCTTCTTATTTTATATCTTATCATCATCTCTTGTCTCTTGTCTCTTGTCCTATCCTATCCTATCCTACCTTTCCTTACCTTACCTTATCTTACCTTACCCTACCCCACCCTACCCTACCCTACCCTACCCTACCCTATTCTACCTTTCCTTTCCTTTCCTTTCCTTTCCTTACCTTACCTTACCTTACCTTACCCTACCCTATCCTACCTTACCTTTCCTTATCTTACCTTATCAGGTTGATCTTTCTTCCAGGAACTCAAGATGGCTTACATTAGAGATCTCCAACCTGTGGGCCACAGCCCACTACCGGGCAATGGCCTATTTGCAACCAGGCCACATGAGTGATGAGTGCAGGCGCTCACAACCCCACTTGCACTGCTCACACAAATTAAACTGTGCATGCGCATGTGTATGCACCTGCCCTTCACACAAAAACCATCCCTTCCTCCCCCCCTCCCGTGCTGGGCTGCTGACCCAGAAAGGATGGACAGCGCTGGCTTACACAATAGATTACATTCAATTTATTTATTTGTTTATTAATTCATTCAGTCAGTTTTTATCCCACCAACTATGGCTATGAATTAGATTGGAATGACAGAAAGTGACTGGTTAAAAGTCACTAAATTAGCTTTTATAAACGAGATATTTGGGTAATCCTCAATTTACAACAGTTCATTCAGTGACTGTTTGAAGTTTCAACGATACTGAAAAAAGTGACTTATGATCATTTTTCACACTTACAACTATTGCAGCAGCCCCCTCCCCATGGTCATGTGATCAAAATTCAGGCACTTGGCAGTTGAGTCAAATTTATGATGGTTACACTGTCCCGGGCTCATGACTTCTGACAAGCAAAGCCCGTGGGGAAGCCAAATTCTCTTTGCAACCGTGTTGCTATGTTAATAACTGCAGTGATCCACTTAACAACAGTGGCAAGAAAAGTCGTAAAACGGGGCAAAACTCACTTAACAAATGCCTAATTTAGCAACAGAAATTTTGGTCTCAAATGTGGACTACCTGCCCTATTTGCACTTTAGCATGTGGAAAATTTTAGGAGCTCCTCTGGATAGGGAAATCAGTTTGGCCTGATCTACATACAACTGAATATTTAATGTATTTAATAATAATAATAATAATAATAATAATAATGATAATAATAATAATAATAATAATAATAATAATAATAATAATAATAATAATAAAGTTGGAAGGGACCTTGGAGGTCATCTAGTCCAACTCCCTGCTCAGGCAGGAAACCCTATACCATTTCAGACAAATGGCTGTCCAGTCTCTTCTTAAAAACTTCCAGTGTTGGAGCATTCACAGCTTCTGGAGACAGGTTGTTCCACTGGTTAATTGTTCTAACTGTCAGGAAGTTACTCTTTAGTTCTAGGTTGCTTCTCTCCTTGATTAGTTTCCATCCGTTGCTTCTTGTCCTGCCTTCAAGCGCTTTGGAGAATAGCTTGACTCCCTCTTCTTTGTGGCAGCCCCTGAGATATTGGAAGACTGCTATCATGTCACCCCTAATCCTTCTCTTCATTAAACTAGACATACCCAATTCCAGCAACCATTCCTTATATATTTTAGCCTCCAGTCCCCTGATCATCTTTGTTTCTCTTCTCTGTACTCTTTCTAGAGTCTCAACATCTTTTTTACATCATGGTGACCAAAACTGGATGCAGTATTCCAAGTGTGGCCTTACCAAGGCATTTAGATATCAAGGTTAACAAGCTTTGCACAGGCTGATGCTAAACACAGGGATGATTTTATAAAAGTCCCTGGTATTTGTCCATTATTTTTATCTGCTGTAATAACAATGTTTTAACGTTCTTGCTGATTTTTGCACATTTTAATGCAGTTTGTTAACATTTCGCCACTTTTATAGAGGTTTCATCTTACTTGTTATGATGGTGGGCTTAAAACAATCCAGACATTGATTAATGGCTCAGTGTTGTTATTGCTATAAAAAAGCTTACTTCATAGCAAGAAAACTCTTTCTCAGTTTGTCTCCAAGAAAATTTTGAACTTGATGCATTATTATCAGCAAAATTTACATATTATAAAGCAATACTATGCTCTCCTTTTAGTATTCTTCCTCTGTTCCTCGTCCTCGGATAGCAAGTTAATTATCCTTCCTTCCTTCCTTCCATAGTGCCATGACTTTTAATTCAGGTCCTATTCTGAAACAAATAGTCACATTTTCTGTATTTAAAAGACACATGTAGAACCTTATCTCTCTTTTCTTGTTTGAAATCCTGTCTTTTTTTCTTTTGGTATATTGTATCATATTGTTGCTGAGTTAATGCACTAATGGACATTTAGCTGCTCTGGTGTAATTACAGGTCATCCTCGACTAACCATACAATTGGGACCAGAATTTCTGTTGTTAAGTGAGTCACTTCTGATTTTAAGTCCTTTTTTTTTGACATGGTTTTAAATGAATCATGTGATGGTTAATCTAATCTGGCTTCCTCCATTGTCGGAAGCTGGCTTGTCGGAAGCTGGCTGGGAAGGTTGCAAATGGCAAATACCTGACCTCAGGATGCCGCAACCATCATAAATTCATGCCGGTTGCCAAGCACCCACATTTTGACAATATGACCATGGGGGTGCTGCAAAGGTCATAAATGTGAGGACCAATTGTAAGTCATTTTTTTCAATGCCATTGTAACTTCAAAGGGTCACTACATGACTGGTCGTACCTGTAATGGGATTGTTTTCATTCATTCATTCATTCATTCATTCATTCATTCATTCATTCATTCATTCTCACATTTCTGTACCATCCATGTCACCTAAGTGAAATCAGGGAAATTTCATAAAAATAAAATTTACTGTGCACATTTCTCTGCATTTTCCATTAAGGGATAATATCAGTAAGGAAGCATACTAAAAAGCAGAGACAAAGCAGAGACATCACCCTGCCAACAAAAGTACGTATCGTCAAGGCCATGGTTTTCCCAGTTGCAATGTATAGCTGTGAAAGCTGGACCACAAGAAAGGCTGAGTGCCAAAGAATTGAGGCCTTTGAACTATGGTGCTGGAGAAGACTTCTGCGAGTCCCCTGGACTGCAAGGTGATCAAACCGGTCAGTCCTAGAAGAGATCAACCCTGACTGCTCTTTAGAAGGCCAGATCCTGAAGTTGAAACTCAGGTACTTTGGCCACCTAATGAGAAGGAAGGACTCACTTGAGAAGGGCCTAATGCTGGGAAAGATGGAGGGCAATAGAAGAAGGGGACGACAGAGAAGGAGGTGGCTGGATGGAGTCACTGAAGCAGTAGGTGTGAGCTTAAAGGGACTCCAGAAGATAATAGAGGACAGGAAGGCCTGGAGGAACGTTGTCCATGGGGTCGCAATGGGTCGGAAATGACTTCACAACTAACAACAACATCAATAAGGAAAACAAATTGATGAAATATAGATATTTTCTTCCTAATATTAATTATGGCCTCCTCTTCCCCCTCTTTCTCCCAATGAATGTCAAAGCAGAATCTTGCTCCTTGTAACCTTATCAAGGGAAGATCTGACAGCAGTTATTCCTGTGTAAAAAAACTTATCCTTCCTTTGTGTTTCAGCCTGCAATCACACACATCACTTTTCATGTGCAACAACTGGTGCCTTTGTCTCCGTCAAAAATTGTTAAAAGTTGGTGAGAAAATTAGCACCAGTGGTGTCATTCAGAAACACAGAGTACCCACGTGCCAGGTTGTTTCTTTAAAAACCCTGTGAGATCACACTGACTCAGTGTGAACTTTAAAAACTCTCCCAGAAAGTGAATTGTTCTGTTATGGTCTTATTTCTGAATGTCCTTTTCAGTACAAATGCCTTCAGTTGCTAAGCGAGACATTTTTAAGGTGAATTTTATCCCATTTTATGACCTTTCTTGATACAGTTGTTGAATTGCTGCAGCTGTTAAGTTAGTGACAGGGTTGTTAAGTGAATCTGGCTTCTCCCTTGTCAGATGGACACAAAAAGTGATCACATGACCCCAGGACGCTGCAACTCTCCTAAATATAAGCTGGTTGCCAAGCATCTGAATTTCAATCACGTGATCATGGGGATGCTGCAATGGTCATAAGTGTGAAAAATGGTCATAACTCACTTTTTTCAGTGCCGTTGTAACTTTGATCATTAAATGGACTGTTGTAAGTCAAGGACTACCTGTACATCAGAAAAACTATGTTATTAAAAGGCAATATTGTGCTGGGGAAATTTCCTTGACAAAGAACCTCAGGGAAATTTGTAGGAAGAAAGCTCTCTTGGGTATGGAGGTGAACAATTCAGTACAACTGAGCAAAAGAATGCCAGATGGGCCTGTTTCAAGGGAATAGAATAGAATAGAATAGAATAGAATAGAATAGAATAGAATAGAATAGAATAGAATAGAATAGAATAGAATAGAAGGGATCTTGGAGGTCTTCTAGTCCAGCCCCCTGCTTGAGCAGGAGAACCTATACCATTTCAGACAAGTGACTGTCTAGCCTCTTCTTAAAAATCTCCAGTGATGGAGTGCCCAAGATTTCTGAAGACAAGCTATTCCACTGATTAATTGTCCTCACTGTTAGGAAGTTTCTCCTTAATTCCAGGTTGCTTCTCTCTTTGGTCAGTTTTCAACCATTGTTTCTTGTCCTGCCCTCTGGTCCTTTGGAGAATAATTTGACCCCCTCTTCTTGGTGGCAGCCCCTCAAATACTGAAATACTGCTATCATGTCACCCCTGTTTCTTCTTTTCTTTAGACTAGCCCAGTGATGGCGAACCTTTTAGAGACCGAGTGCCCAAACTGTAACCCAAAACCCACTTATGTATCGTCGGGTGCCGGGTGGGCGTGGCCCATTGGGTGGGTGTGGCCCATTGGGTGGGCATGGCTGCGGTGGTAACAACAGACTGGGTGGGACTAAAAAGTTCAATCAATCAATTCCAACTTTGTGAGATCTTTTTTTTTCCCGCAAGAAGTTGAAATTGACTGATTGAACTTTTTTTTGTACACGGCAACGGAGGCCTAAAGCAAAAAGGTTTTATAAAACTCAGCTGAAGGCATAGGACTGGGGCAACGGCGTGTGTGCCCACAGAGAGGGCTCTGAGTGCCGTCTCTGGCACCTGTGCCATAAGTTCACCACCACTGGACTAGCCAAACCCAAGTCCTGCAGCTTTTCTTCATATGTTTTAGTCTCCAGGCCTTTGATCATTTTAGTTGCTCTCCTCTGAACTTTTCCCAAAGCCTTAACATCTTTTTTGTAGTATGGTGACGAACATTGGTTGCAGTATTCCAAGTATGGTCTTACTAGGGTTTTATAAAGCGGTACTAATACTTCATGTGATCTTGATTCTACACCTCTATTTATACAACCCAGGATTGTATTAGCCTTTTTGGTTGCTGCTGCACACTGCTAATTCATAGTCAAGTGATCGTCCACTAGGACTCCAAGGTCCCTCTCACAGTTACTATTTTTGAACCCGATCTTGCCTAATCTGTACTTGTACCTTTGAGTTTTCCTGCCTAGGTGTAAACCTTGCTTTTCTTCACATTAGAATTCATTTTGTTGGATAGGGCCCATTGTTCACGTTTATCAAGATCTTTTTTGACCCAGAGCTTGTCTTCTGGGGGTGTTGGCTATTCCTGCCAGTTTAGTGAAAGAAGAAAAAAAAAGATAGATTTTTTAAAAATGGAATGAAATATGGTTTTATAAAAATAATATTGCCATAGTAATATGGACAATAAAACTGGCTGCCTCATAACACTGTAGTACATTATTTCTTTACCTTGGCAGTTTTACGATATGTGGACTTCAACTCCCAGAATTCTCCAGCCAGTTTTGCTGGATGGGGAATTCTGGTAGTTGAAGTCCACACATCTTAAAGTTGTCAAGACTGAGAAACATTGTTATAATATAGTCCACTCTTTTTTTCCCTGGAGAGCAGTGGCCTTTATGCTGATGATTTCTTTCGGCAGCTGTTTTGCTGGGTGGTAAAGCTGGTGAAAGGCAACAAGAAGCGGATAAACACTTATATAGCAAAACAGAGAGTAAATAAGGATGACAAATATTCGACAAGTGTAAAGCAGCTGCAGAAGTTGGCGTTTAGCAACCCCATTGCTTTCTGTTTAGTTTTATAAGAATAATTGCAACAGGAATGGAAGTCAAAACACCTGGCGGATGCCAACGGACAGACACCTGAACACGTCAAATCCAGGATGAGGAGAATTTAAATTGTGTTAGATGAGCTGGTTAGAATGCATTCCATCTGGGGGAAAAGAAGTCATTTGCTTTGAAATGTTGTACTTTGAAACTGGGAAGATGAGGGAAAAGTTACCCGTTGGGAGATGCGAACGGCACCTCTCCAGGATGCTGAATTTCATTTTAACTTCATGGCAGAGCTGCAGAGACCTTCCTATTTCTCATTACCTTTTTTCACAGCCTGTTTGGCCAGCTGCATTTCGTTTTCACCAGCCCTTGCCGAGTGGAAAATTTTTAGCAAGGGCACGAAGGTGTCTGTTTGCTCAGAAGGTCATTTGCCCCCGGAATAATTTCTGTTCCTCTCACCACCATGCCACTCTTGTGGAAAAGCTATTGATCTGAACCGAAGCAAAGAAAACATTCATGCGCAAGAGGAGAAGAAGAAGAAGAAGAAGAAGAAGAAGAAGAAGAAGAAGAAGAAGAAGAAGAAGAAGAAGAAGAAGAAGAAGAAGAAGAAGAAGAAGAAGAAGAAGAAGAAGAAGAAGAAGAAGAAGGTTCTAACAGACGCAGAAGAAACCGCTTTGAGTCAAATCGTAGATAAATGGGCTCGATCAGTTGTGGCAATAAGAAAATAGGGAAACACATCATGCATCACAGATTTTGCTGGAAAATAAGCACGGCTTAGATATTTAACATATAGATTGCCTGTACTTGAGAGACGGACAAAAAACATGAATGCCAATAAAACAGATCGTTCCCCCGCCCCCGCATCCCTGCTTAAGAAAAGGAATTAATAGCATCAACCTTGTCTATAGGATTCTCACAAGTTTGGCCAGGCTGAAAGCATTTATTTATTCAAAGCCTGATTAACTCAGCTCTTCTGCACAATCAATGAACTAGGAGTATTTCTCCCCTCTAGGCAAAGAGGAGGAGGTGGAAGGATGCCCTTCTTGAAATGCTTTGCTGCAGTGGTTAAGGTACTGTCAGAACCATCAGCTTCAGCTTGGCACCTTGCGGGCGTTCTGTCATCATTGGGGAAGGGGGGGAACAAATGGGCAATTTGCTGTATACCTTTATGGTGGGAAATTGGGAAGGGGGGGGAATTGACAGTTGAGGAAGAACAGAGCAGCTTGGAATCGGTTCGTGCTGGCGCATTAGCATCTTCAAGGCTGTTTGCCCTGAGTGTGGAATTTTACCAGCCCAAAGACCCCAGAGATTCTCATAACATTACAGTGGTGCTGGATTGGCTATGCTCAGATGGACCATGGGGGGAGGGCTAGGGGAAATCAGGTGTTTTAGTTCTATATTGGTGTGCGGGAATTTTAGATTCCTCTTGACTCTATTGCAGTGATGGCGAACCTTTTAGAGACCGAGTGCCCAAACTGCAACCCAAAACCCACTTATGTATCGTCGGGTGCCGGGTGGGTGTGGCCCATTGGGTGGGCGTGGCTGTGGTGGTAACGGCAGACTGGGTGGGACTAAAAACTTCAATCATTCAATTCCAACTTTACAAGATCTTTTTTTCACACGAGAAGTTGAAATTGATTGATTGAACCTTTTTTTTTTTTGCACACGGCGATGGAGGCCTAAAGCAAAAAGGTTTTATAAAACCCAGCTGAAGGCCTAGGACTGGGGTGAGGGCGTGCGTGCCCACAGAGAGGGTTCTGCGTGCCACCTGTGGCACACGTGCCATAGGTTCGCCACCACGGCTCTATTGCAATTAGTAAAAGTGTTTTTTTCACTTCAAATGGAGTTTAGGGTTTTACTTCCCTAAGGGATCAGACTGGAGCAGGTCTGACAGACACCAGACTAGAAAGCAGGAGAGTGAGAGTTCTAGTCCTGCCTTAGGCATGAAAGCTGGCTGGGTGACTTTGGGCTACTCACCAGGAGACTGTGAGTTCTAGTCTCACCTTAGGCATCCGAGCTGGCTGAGTGACTTTGAGCCAATCACTAGGAGGCTGGAATTTGTGGTCCCGCCTTTGACATGAAATCTGGCTGGCTAACTTTGGCCAGTCACTCTCTCTCAGCTCCACCCACATCGAAGAGTTGTTATTGTGGGGAAAATAAAAGTAAGAAGGAGTATTAGATATGTCTGTTACGTTGAGTTACTGATAAAGTAATAAAAGCAGGATAAAAGTCAAGCAAACAAACAAGCAAATAAATCAAATGGTCCAATTTGGCACTCTCCTTTTTGAACTGTAATGGCCAGAATGGAACACAATATGCTACATGTTATCTGATTGGGGGAGAAAATAGAACAATTGCTGCTTCTCTCCTGTTAATGCACCCTGAGATAGTATTTGCCTTTTTAGCAGCTTCATCATGCTCCTGGCTCCTGTGAGGAACAAAATTCAACTCCCAGGGTGTTGGAAAACAAAACAAGTTTTATTGAAGCGTTTGCAAAGGCTGGTGGACCCTTCTACCTGCAAGTAAAGGGCCACATCCAAATTAGTTCATCATAAACTTCTATACCCTTTCCTGCAGACCAGGGCTTTTCAACCTTTTCACCCATTGTACCACTTTTAGGATATGGCAACATCCGAGTACCACCAGTCGCCTAGCAAGGTGTCAAAAACTTGATGACCCCCCCAAAAGAAAAAAGTGATGAAGTACAGGTAGTCCTCGACTTACAACAGTTCGCTTAGTGACTGTTCGAAGTTACAATGGCACTGAAAAAAGTGCCCCCCAAAACACAGCCGAGCAAGACACCTGTCTACCCACCCAGCGGCGCTCTTCCCCCTGTCCGAGGTTTTCATTGTTGTGAGAATTTCTGTTGAGGATTGGCAGCGGGGGTGGGGTGGGGGTTGTTTGGTTTTTATTCCCCCCGTCTGCTAGGTGGTTGCAGCAGTTTTGGTCACTTCACATGACCCTGGGACACTGTGACCGTCATAAATATGAATCAGTTGCCAAGCCTCTGAATGTAAATCACAAGACCCTGAAAGAATGGCAGAGAGACTTGAATCGCTTTATTTGGGAAGGCAAGAAGGCTCGTGTTAAATTCAAGATTATTCAAGATGTTAGAGAACGTGGAGGACTTAAAGCTCCAAATTTGACACTTTACTATGATTCTTGTGCATTGACTTGGATGACTGATTGGATTAACTTATCTAATAAGAGAATTTTGAATTTGGAAGGATGGGACTTGTACTTTGGGTGGCATGCTTATCTTTTTATGCAAAAAAAGATTGATAAAACTTTTAGAAATCATATAATAAGGGCTGCACTGTTGAGAGTTTGGCAAAAATATTTTTTCAAGTTTGAGGTTAAACTTCCAATTTGGGTGATACCGTCACATATTTTTT
>NW_015390132.1:30144-34613 GCF_001527695.2 Protobothrops mucrosquamatus
TATGGTGGAACTTACAACAAGTTTTTAAAAGAAGAATTTTTTTTTTGCCTCAGTTGTTTCTCCTAGGTATTACACATAATTTGGATGTAAAAGAAACGAACTTGATGTTGTATTGTTTAACTGCTGCCCGTTTGCTGATAGCTCAAAATTGGAAGAGTGAAGTTTTACCTACAATAGAGGACTGGAGAGTGAAGGTTTCTCATCTTGCTGAAATGGCAAAGATTTCGGCTTATTTGAAGGATCATTCAAATGAACAATTTTTATCAATATGGAGAAGATGGATTGTTTATATTCAAAATAAGCATAGAATGCTGGAATATAGGTTAGGTTTTTAGATAAAAAAAAATTTTTTTTTTTTCTCTTTCTATATATATACATATATTTCACCTATTTATGTAGAATTATACTTTGTGGAGTTAGGGATATTATTATAAGGTTACTTTTAGATGAATAGTATCCTGGGATTAGGTTTGGGAAGTCCGGGTGGGGGGTGGGGAGGGGTTTTTTCTCAATTGTGATGTACTTGTGATTGCTTTTTCTCTTATGTTGAAAATAATAAAAAAAAATTTGAAAAAAAAAAAATCACAAGACCCTGGAGATGCTGCAACATTCCAGCTGATCGGCGCTTCTTCTGGGCTCAGAAGAAGCACCAGGATCAGTGCTGCTTTCCAGCTGATTGGGGCTTCTTTAGGGCTCAGCAGAAGCACCAGGATCCAGAAGCTGGAGCCTGGTGCTGATCCTGGCGCTTCCGTTGAGCCGTGACAGCCCTGCAGCTCCAGCCTTCTCTCGCTCAGGCTTGTGTGGTGCTGCCACCGGTTCAGCTCATTCCCCTCCCCCGCTACCACTTTTCTAGGATGTTCGCGTACCACCTGCCAGGTGCCAATGTACCACAGGTGGTACCCGTACCACTGGTTGAAAAGCCCTGCTGTAGAACACGCCACATCCTTCTTTTCCAGACCCAGTTTGATAGGTCCAGTTTGGTCACATGCATTCCAATCGCCTAGTAAAATTATTAGACACCACAGCTGTACAATTAATAATTCTCCTTTGTTTTACTTTTATCTTTCCCTTTTCGTGTTGGTGACATTCAACCAACTCAGCTCACAATAGGAGCTTGTTTGTCTAAGCTGGATGATACAAGTGTTTCAGCTCCATTCTGTTGCCTATCTATACAATGCAACTAATGCCTGCTTCAAATCAAAAGTTGTGTGTGTCATCACTTTAGCAAGGTTAAATATGGCTGTGCTTTGGCTATATGATTATACCTTAAAATACTGGCTCTAAATAGTTTTTATGAAATATAAGCTAATCTATATTATGAAAACTTTTAACATATACATTTATTATGTACCTCACACTGTCATTGCATGTATGGTTGACCAGGAAACCCTTCACATGCATTCCTGTCAAGCCAAGTTTCCTACATTGTCTTCTTGTGCCTGACATTTTTCACACCCATTCTCTTTCCTAAATTCCACCCATGTCATCCTCTTTCTTTAATTATGCCCCCTTTTTATGCCGATTTTATTATCCCTGTTTTATCAATTACCATTTATTTATGACCATGCCTATTTTCTTAATGATTTAATTATGCCTCTTTCACGAGGGTTATGTTTCAATCCATTAGTCGCAGATTACCTGCTTGAAAAATGGCAGAAGAGTGCACTGGTGGTTTTGCAATCATGTTCCTCTTTCCCGGTGGGTGACACACTTGATAAAATATTGCTCCCAAATGTCAAGTACTGCCGGCCCCCCTCCTGCCATTCTTTCCTTCCTTTTTTTCCCCTTTGCTATGGAAACACAATTACTTTCTGCTTTTGAAGAAGTAAATGAACTGAAATTCTATGCCCTACGGACACCTACATATTGAACAAATTATGTTGCTGGCTGTTTTGTTTTTGGAAATCATTTTCCAAAGGTGATTTTTACTACCACATTTGCAGTTGCTTCCCAAGCAGCGGAAGACATTGAGATGAACTATTTATGGCTAAAATTGCATTAGGAAAAAAAGAGGTGACATTGAAATGGATGGGATAACAACAACAACAACAACAACAACAACAACAACAACAACAATAATAATAATAATAATAATAAAAGTTGGAAGGGACCTTGGAGGTCTTCTAGTCCAACCCCCTGCTCAGGCAGGAAACCCTATACCATTTCGTACAAATGGTTGTCCAGTCTCTTTTTAAAAACTTCCAGTGTTGGAGAATTCCCAACTTCTGGAGGCAGGTTGTTCCACTGATTAATTGTTCTAACTGTCAGGAAGTGTCTCCTTGGTTCTAGGTTGCTTCTCTCCTTGATTAGTTTCCATCCATTGCTTCTTCTCCTGCCTTCAGGCACTTTGGAGAATAGCTTGACTCTCTCTTCTTTGTGGCAGCCCCTGAGATATCAGAACATTGCTATCATGTCACCCCTAGTCCTAGTTTGTTCTAGGCATCGGAGGCCTGGAGGAGGCTTCCCAGGCCTAGAACATCCCACCGGAAGTGCATGATGCCACTTCCGGAAGTCTGTTCTAGGCATTGGAGGCCTAGGCCTGCATTACATAATAGAACCAGTTGTTCAGCTATTTGAATCCCAACACTGCCCAGAAGGTATAAAAACCCATAATTCCCAGCAACATGTGGTTAGCTTTCCCAGAGCCTCATTTCTGTCTGGCTCTCTTCTTCAATAAACTACAACCTTCTTTCTAAAGCAGTCTCCATTTTGTTTATTCCTGGCTTGGACTGGACCCTGATGAAGATTTTTCTTTCAACATTAACAATACAGCGCTAGTTGGCTCTCATCTCATGCTGGCGACAGAGTGTTAGATGTGGAAAATTAGGGTGAGTAATTTCCAGGTTACTCAACCCTCAGCACAGTCTCAGCCAATCCCTGTGTCCAAATCAGAGCAAGCACACATCCCTCTCGACATAAATAGTGGGGAAAAAATAAAGCTTGATGCTTACTTATTAAATCTCAGCAAACAAAAAAAAAGACGATAGGCAAAAACAAGAGGAGAAGCAGGGAAAAGCGGGATGGGACAATTCACCTCAGCCAGTTTGCCACGGCCAACTCACCACAGTTAACCACATGGCCAATTTGCTGTGGGACAATTCAACAATTAAAATTAATTGTTTAAAATAATTTAAAACATATTTTATTTTTTTGTCATTCACATTTTATTTTGTCCCTCCTGTGCTATCCTTTCTTTAGTGATTCTATTTGATTATTTCTTCGATATTAGTGTAACTTTTCCCGAGGCGAGTTTTTCCATGGTAAGTTGGTCATGGCGATTTGGCCGTGGTGAGTTGTCATAGACCCAAAAGCGGAATGGGAATATTTTTTTTTTAAAAAAAAAGGATTAAAAGGGATGAGGTCAGTCTCACTTTGCAAGGAAGGTTATTTCATAAAGTGGCGGCCACAGCACAGAAATCCCACCACCTAGGACCAGCCAATTGAAACTCTCTAGCTGACTGGACTCTCAGCAAGCCCTCTCTACTGGATCTGGTGAGATGGGTCTTCTCTTCTTCTTTACTTCCTCTTTTAACAGAATAACAGAGTTGGAAGGGACCTTGGAGGTCTCCTAGTCCAACCCTCTGCTCAGGCAGGAGACCTTGTACCATTTCAGACAAATGGCTGTCCAATCTCTTCTTAAAAACCTCCAGTGATGGAGTACTCACAACTTCTGGAGGCAAGTTGTTCCATTGATTAATTGTTCTAAATGTCAAGAAATTTATCCTTAGTTCCAGGTTAGATCTTTCCTTGATTAGTTTCCATCCACTGCTTCTTGTCCTGTCCTCAGATGCTTTGGGGGATAGGTTAACTCCCTCTTCTTTGTGGTAATCCCTCAAATATTGGAACACTGCTATCATGTCTTTCTTTTCACTAGACTAGACAAATCCAATTCCTGCAACCATTCTTCATATGTTTTAGCCTCCAGCCCCCTAATCATGTTTTACCACTGGCAGTAGCAGTACAAAGTTCTGGTTCTTGCTCTTCTGGCATTCTCAGCCATTTTTAACTGATATTGTCGTAGTGTACCTTTGCCGTTGTCCCTCCATCTTCTTTTCGGTCTGCCTTGTATTCTTTGACCTTCTCTTTTTATATACGCCTTGTATGGCATGGAATGGGCAGGTTAATTTATTTATTACATTCCTGCACCACCCATATCATCTGCATGATTCTGGGTGGTTTACAACCACATAATAAAACCATGCATGCATAAAAGCATAGCTGAAAAACAGAGTTTAAAACAAATGTCAAAACTTACAAAGGAAAATAAATCAGGTTCATCAATCAGATTACAGTTCAAAGGCTAGATAGAATTGGGGAGAGGTGGTCCCTTAAATTACCATCTGGAGGAAAGTATTGAGTGAGTTCCCCCATGGCTCTGTCTTTGCCCCAGGGTTTGACTGAAAATTAAAAAGGGGTTCCTGATAGAGCAATTTAAAGAGCTGTTGTGGCAGTTTTGTGTAGTGGTTAAA
>NW_015390132.1:34806-44588 GCF_001527695.2 Protobothrops mucrosquamatus
GAAAACATCTCAGAAGTAATTGACATCCTGAGCCATGGAGAACAATACACTGTGTGCGTCTGCGAAAGTGTGTGTTTAATGGATAATATAGTCGCCTGTCAAAGCAAATTTTGCCGTTTATAGTACCAGGCAGTCTCATTGTTTAAAGGATTTCATGCCTCTCCATAACAAAAAAAGGGTACAAAAAATGGCTATCCAAAAATAGTTTTTGTTGGGCAGCATCAGGATTTAGTGACTGTGCTCTAGATAAGGGCTTTTCAACCTTTTCACCCATTGTACCACTTTTAGGATATGGCAACATCTGAGTATCACCAGTTGCCTAGCAAGGTGTCAAAAAAAGGAAAAAAGTGATGAAGTACTAGTCCTCGACTTACAACAGTTCGCTTAGTGACTGTTCGAAATTACAATGGCACTGAAAAAAGTGCCCCCCAAGACACAGCCAAGCAAAACACCTGCCTACCCACCCGGCGGCGCTCTTCCTCCTGTCTGAGGTTTTCATTGTTGTGAGCATTTCTGTTGAGGATTGGCAGCGGGGGTGGGGTGGGGGGGGCGTTTGGTTTTTATTCCCCCCATCTGCTGGGTGGTTGCAGCAGGTTTTGGTCACTTCACATGACCCTGGGACACTGTGACCGTCATAAATATGAATCAGTTGCCAAGCCTCTGAATGTAAATCACAAGACCCTGGAGATGCTGCAACATTCCAGCTGATCGGCGCTTCTTCAGGGCTCAGCAGAAGCACCAGGATCAGCGCAGAGCTCCAGCTGGAGCCTGGTGCTGATCCTGGTGCTTCCGCTGAGCCCTGACAGCCCTGCAGCTCCAGCCATCTCTGGCTCAGGCTTGTGCGGTGCTGCCACCGGTTCAGCTCATTCCCCTCCCCCGCTACCACTTTTCTAGGATTGTCACGTACCACCTGCCAGCTGCCAATGTACCACAGGTGGTACCCATACCACTGGTTGAAAAGCCCTGCTCTAGATGTATGCATGAGCCATGGTGGCACACTGCTTAGAATGCAGTATTGCAGGCTAATTCTGCCTACTGCCAGCAGTTTGCTCCTGACCGGCTCAAAGTGGACTCAGCTTTCCATCCTATCCGAGGTCAGCAAAAGGAGGAACCAGATTGTTGGGAGCAATATGTTGACTCTGGAAATCACTTAGAGAAGGCTATAAAGATTACAAGACTAAGCGCTATTGCTATTCCTACCCCTACCTTCAGAGGCATAGAGGATGACTTTGCCTCTGAACATGCCAGCCACACTGCCCAACAGATACTGGCCTTGAAAGCCGACATCAGTAAATGATTTGCTTTCATGAGGATTACTGAATTAGTTCCATGCAGTGCAGGTAGTCCTCGACGTACGACCACAATTGAGCCCAACATTTATGCTGCTAAGTGAGACAGTTGTTAAGGGAGCGTTGCCCCATTTTACGACCTTTCTTGTCACAGTTGTTGAATGAATCACTGAAGTTGTTAAGTTAATAACATGGTTGTTAAGTGAATCTGGTTTCTCCATTGACCTTTCTCGTCAGAAGGTCGCAAAAGGTGATCACGTGACCCCGGGACACTGCAAGTTTAAATATGAAGCAATTGCCCAGCTTCCGAGTTTTGATCATGCAACCATGGGGATGCTGCAATGATCATAAGTATGAAAAATGGTCATTAGTCAGTTTTTTCCAGTGCTATTGTAATTTAGCTGTCAACACTGCTAACTTCATTGACAACAAATGGAGATGTAGCCATCTTTTACCCTTTTCTTTTAGAGTTAGATGATGCTGGGAGGGGGATGTGAATGAGAGTCCAGCTAGACATAATAACACTAGACCTAGTGTGAGAAGCAAGGTTATTGTAACCAGAGCTGATAAGGACTTGGTGGGCTGGAGAACTGGAGAGGGAGCCCGTGCTTCAAGCTAATTGGGAAATGTGATTTATGACTGTTAATTGAAGGAGGGAATTGTTCTTTGATATTATGTGCTCGGGGGAGGGGAATTCAGTTTTTGGCTTCGATTAAGTTAGTGCCGATGTTATGCTTCTCGAATAAAGATTCTTTAGGGTAAACAATGCCTCAAAGTTCTTTGAAGAGTTTCATCTGTCGGAAGCACGACATTAGCATGGTTACTAAATGAATGGTTTTAAGTTAACTACCTGTAGGAAAGACTGATTTAAGTTGATTCTAAGTCTGAAATGGTAAAGGGTTTCCTGCCTGAGCAGGGGGTTGGAATAGATGACCTCCAAGGTACCCTTCCAACTTTATTATTATTATTATAAGTGTTTGCACAAACACAGTTGTGTTCCCTTTGCAGTAACTCAGTTACGATTTGTCAGAATATTCTTCAGTCTAGCTCAGGGGTCCCCAACTCCTGGTCCGTGGACTGGCACAGGGCCGCGGCATGCCAGAAACCGGTCCGCACAAACAAGCAAAGCCCTATCTGTGGGATGCAGGCAGTACATGAAATCACGCCCCCTCCGGTCTGCAGAAAAACCTCTCTCCATGGAACCGGTCCCTGGTGCTCAAAAGGTTGGGGATCTCTGGTCTAGCTTATAACCAGTGTTTCTTGATCTTGGCAACTTTTAAGTTGTTTTCACTTCAATTCCCAGCATCCCCCAGGCAGCCTATAGCCTCATTTCTTGCTGATTCTCTGTTCAAATACTAACCAGTTATTATGGTATTACACAATTCTCAGGAGGACAGCAGTAATGACATCTAGAAAAAGAGAAAACTCACAGGATGTATTTCCAATATTTGTACACAAATTAAAGTCGCGCTGAAAAAAATCTCCTATATTTTTTAAACCAGTGTTTCTCAGCCTTAGCAACTTTAAGATGTTTGGACTTCCCCATGTAGACTGGGAAATTCTGGGAACCGAAGTCCAACGCATTTTAAACTTTCCAAGTTTGAAAAACACACTGGTTTAAAGCATTCTCCCTCCATTTGTTGGAAGTTGCTTTGGAGGGTTATTTTTTATGAAAAATTCATGAAAACTTCAGGAATTTGGGATTTTTTTTTATTTCATAGAAGTAATCACTCATTCTTCTCGTTGTACTTCCAATTGGGCCTATATCGGATTTCTTACTCTAATGTTAGTCCCTTAAAGACTGACCCAGATTCACCCAGAAAATGTTCGTGCTTGTGTTAAGCCATCACTTTAATCATGGTTCCAGATTAGCTTTCACAAGATAAGGACTCCTGCAGCGTATGTCTTCTAAAATGCTTTCCAACCACTTTCCTTGCTGAATAGATTAGATTCCCCCATCCACTAATGGTTTCCTACATGAGGCAGAACGCAGTTGGGAATCATCTGGAATCCTGTTTTCCATCTCTATTCTGGTAGGGTAGCAACTGATTCTGCTGCTGGTTAGTGCAGGAAAGGGTTAAAACTGGAGCAACCAGCCTTTGCGACCATCCAGGCACAGGGTTATTTTCCAGTGGCTCTGGAAAATGCTTCATCCTTTCATGTAGATATTGGTCATGCCAATTCTTGCCTTTTCCTGTCTGCTGTCTCTGTGGAGTCCTTGGTGCTGCCTGAGCTGTATGGTTTCTTTGCAGATGTTTCATTACCCAGCTAAGTAACATCACCAGTGCTAGTGAGTGTGGGGTTTGCTCCCTATTTATACACAGTAGCTTGCCTGCCAGTGTTGGTGGTGGTGTGGTTTTCTTCCTGGTAGTTTCCTGATTAAGGTACTTCATCATTCAATCATTTCATCATCATCATCATCAAGACAAGAAACAATGGGTGGAAACTAATCAAGGAGAGAAGTAACCTAGAACTAAGAAGAAACTTCCTAACAGAGAGAACAATTAACCAGTGGAACAGCTTACCTTCAGAAGTTGTAGGTGCTTCATCACTGGAGGCTTTTAAGAAGAGACTGGACAGCTACTTGTCTGAAATGATATAGGGTCTCCTGATTGAGCAGGGGGTTAGACTAGAAGATCCCTTCGAGTTCTAGTCTGATTGATTGATTTGTCTGGTGTTAATCCCTGCTTATCTGGTATTGGCTACTGAAGAGGGTATGTTCTGGTCATTTTGTTCCCTTAACATTTTTATTGTCTCTTTGGAATGGTTGAAATGAGGTTTATCTCTATGTGTCTGTTGATGACTGATTGGCAGCTTCTTTCTTTTTGTAGGCCTTTGATCCAGTTTCCTAGTAAACTGATTTTGATTTTTTGTGGGGTATATATCTTTTAGTTATTGTTGACTTCTGGCAACTGCTTGGACAAGTCTCTGTAGTTTTCTTGACAAGATTTCAGAAATGATTTCCCCTTGACTCCTTCCCAGAACTGACAGGGAGTAACTGCCAAATATTTCCACCTGGGTTTTGATGTTTGCTGCTCTTTAAGTATCAAGCAACATATTTTTTGCAGAGGTTGAATGGTATGTTTTATCTGTAACCTGGATGCAGGAATTGACTGCAATATGCTAGTTGGAAACAAATCTGGAAATCACCTACATACATTTCTCATCATTACCAGAAGTGGCAATAAGGAGGTTTCAATATATCTTTCCATATCTTATTATTGTTCTCTCCATATATGTGTGTTTCTATGTATATGTGCACAAGGAAGCATGGGCGGTCTGCATATCCTTCAATCTAGGCTATGTGTGCAAGAGAGTGGGGTGCAGAATAACTAGAAGTAGTGCTTATGGAAACTCAAAATGAGAGAGAGAGAGAGAGAGAGAGAGAGAGAGAGAGAGAGAGAGAGAGAGAGAGAGAGAGAGAGAGAGAGAGAGAGAGATGAATTCATTCATTCTCTGTATGTGATCCCTTGCCTCTCAGATGCAAAGGACCACATATTTAGTTCCAGTTAAGATGATTTATTGCTCATGCCTATACATAACAATATAGTCAATTAACAGTCAGCTCTAAGTTGACCCTAGATAAGAGTTAAAGGAATTCAAGAAGTTGGACTTAGACCATTTGTGGGAATGTAATGATTTTAGGCTGATTCCTCTTTTGACTCCGCCCCCAGGCTCTGCCTGCTCTTCTCCTATATTGATCTTTTGTGAATGGATTAGTCAAAAATCTCAAGATGCTATCTACAGTATGAGGTGCAATTGAAGACCCACCCCTTTTTATCTGCATGGTGGGGACAGGACTTCAATTACATAATCATGACTGCCATCTTGATTGAGGATCCCCTTCCTGCCCACCTTAGTTACCCAAATTTAGGGAAAATTGCCTATATCTACTACTATAATGGTTTTTCAGAAAAACCAGCAACAAATTAGTGAACTACTGTAGATGGTTTTTAAGCAGGGTAAAGCCTAAGTCTAACTGTTTTTCCCTAACATTTCTCTGACTATTGCCACACAGTTCTAGACAGCTTAAATTAAAATTAAAAATTAAAATTAAATTAAATTAAAAATTAATTTAATTTAAATTAAAATTAAAACCTGTTGTGAAAGGGATTTATTTATTACATTTATTTGCTGCCCATCTTGCCACAAGGGATGCACATTTAAATATGTATCCCTGTACATTTAGATAGTATTTGGAAATATCTTTTTTTTTAAAAGAAATAACGCACTAGCAAATGAAACAGAATGAAACTGTTCATCCATCTTAGACAGAGGAGAGGAACTTCGATATGCTGATGGTCACTTACTTTCCACTCTTGAGAAAAACTGGGAAGATGTCAACCTTGCCTTGTTTATAGTCAGTGATTAAAAAAGTCAGATCACAACCTTCTTTGAAAGGTTCATTTCCATACGGTGCTCTAAATGCCATCACTTTAAATTAATGCTCATAAATAAGCAATAAAGGTTAATCGGCAAGTTTCGAATGGATTGACATGGCCCATCTATTGGTATTTAACTACTTCCGAAGCATTGAGTTTCCTGGCTTGGCCTGAGATCTTAAAACTCTCCTGGCCTCTGTGGATGGCGAATAACTGAGATAGATATAAAAATAAAAGGGAAACCAGAAGCTAGGAAAATAGACCCACAATTTTGTTGTCACTGAACCTCTAGAGGGGTATTTCTCATCTTCAGCAACTGCAAACTGTGTGGATTTCAACTTCCAGAATTCAACGTTGTAGCACAGTGTTTATCAACCTTGGCAACTAAGAGGTGTGGACTTCAACTCTCAGAAGTCCCCAAACAGCATGCTGAGGTCAACACCTCCTAAAGCAGGGGTGTCAAACTCGCAATATCACGTGATGTGTCACGACATATCATGACTTTTTCCCCATTGCCAGCAATGGGGTAGGCGCAGTTTCGCCATGACGCATTTGGCCCATGGGCCGGCAGTTTGACACCCCTGTCCTAAAGATGCCAACACTGACAAACAGTGCTTTAAACCATGTTATCTAAGAGTTTCTCATTAAGTTGCAACCATACTGTAGCAATTTCCTACATTGGTATGAAAAATGAGGAGTCCCGTTCTGCTGATAATTATAGACTGGCACCAATGTAGATGATATTTACTATATTAGAATGGCATTTACAGTCCTAATGAACCCAGAGCAGTCATGCTCAGCAGTACATTGGAGTCAAGGGGAATACACCACTTAATCAAAATTAGAAATAGGGAAAGAGCAAGAAGGCTGTAATAAGGGACAGATAAAGTGAGGAAAACATCGTGTCCATGAGTTGAACAAGGATGCTAAATGATCCTCAACATAGGCCCCCAATTGAGCTCAACATTTATGTTGCTGAGCAAGACAGTTGTTAACTGAGTTGCGCCCCATTTTATGACCTTTTCTGCCACAGTTGTTAAGTGAAGCGGTGCAGTTGTTAAGTGACTCATATAGTTCTTTTTTTTAAATACAAAATACAGCAGATGTATGTTTATTAGATAATTAGAAAAAGAGTTCAGAAAATAACGAAGCCAAATCGAAATGAAAAGGGCTAAAATTGGTGTATTGCAAGATCGTTATTGGCACTTTTTGGGCAATTTTTACATTTCTGGTTTGATAAAACATAATTTAAACTGCTTAAAAATAGTTTCTCTCTGTCGAAGAGATACTCATTCCTTCCCAAACATGGAGTAGCTTTCATTTTTTAATGCTGTCGTCAGCTCTGGAACAACCTTGAACAGGTCAGCTACTATGCCATAATCTGCAACTTGGAATATGGGCGCTTCAGGGTCTTTGTTGATAGCGACTATGGTCTTGCTGTCTTTCATTCCAGCTAGATGCTGAATGGCTCCAGATATTCCTACAGCGATATATAATTCCGGTGCTACAATTTTGCCCGTCTGTCCAACTTGCATGTCGTTGGGGACAAAGCCGGCATCAACCGCTGCTCGAGAAGCACCGACTGCAGCATGCAACTGATCCGCCAGGTCGTACAACAGCTTGAAGTTTTTGCCACTCTTCAAGCCTCGCCCGCCTGATACAACCACCTTTGCACTAGCAAGTTCTGGCTGGTCACTTTTGGTCAACTTCTGCTCAATCCATTCCGACTGGCCGACAGGTGCAGGGGCTGATATTTTTTCGACAGTGGCGCTGCCTCTGCTCATTGGGGCAGCCTCAAAGGAAGTCCCCCGGATAGAAATCACCTTGATCTTCTCCTCGCACTTCACAGTGCACAGGGCGTTGCCTGCATAAATAGTCCTCACAAAAGTATCGGCTGACTTGATTTCAATGACGTCTGAGATAGGAGCAACATCCAACTTAGCTGCCACTCTGGGAAGGAGATTCTTCCCAAAGGCAGATGCTCCGGCACAGATGTGCGTGTAACTGAACTGTTTCTGAGTTTCCAAAATCAGCGGTGTCAGCTCCTCAGCCAGAAGTCCTTTATATGCATCGTGTTGGGCAAAAGGCACCTTGGAAACTCTAGGTATTTTGCTCAGCTCTTGTGCCACCTTTTCACAACTGGTCCCCGCTACTAAACAGGACACTTCATCCCCGAGTCGTTTTGCCGCAGTAATGGTGTTCAAAGTAATTGGTGTCAGGGCCTCGTTGGCGTGTTCAGCAATTACTAGCATACTCTGAAACCGGTGAAGTAACAAAACCGCTCTCCGCCCCAGGCGCTGCACCCTGAGGAAGTCCCGGAGCGTGGTCATGGCAGCGACCCTCGACAGCGAGCCTTCTTCCTCCTCTTCCTCGGCCTCCATCTCAGGCCGACTCATATAGTTCTTATGTGAATCTGGCTTCGTCCATTGACTTTGCTTGTCGGAAATTAACTGGGAAGATCACAAATGACCCTGGCACAGTGAAATTGTCATAAATACATACCAGTTGCCAAGTGTCCAAATATTGATCATGTGACAATGGGGATGCTACAACAATTGTAGGTGGGAAAACTGGTCATAAGTCACTTTTTTTAGCGCCATTGTAGCTTTGAACAGTTAATCAGAATAGAGCTGAAAGGGACCTTGCAGATCTTCTAGTCCAACCCCCAGCTCAAGAAGGAGACCGTATACCATTTCAGACAAATGACTGTCCAGTCTTTTCTTAAAAACTTCTAGTTTTGGAGTACCCATAACTTCTGAAGGCAAGCTGATCCATGCTTAATTGTTCTCACTGTTAGGAAATTTCTTTTTAGTTCTACGCTGCTTCTCTCCTTGATTAGTTTCCATCCATTGTTTCTTGTCTTGCCTTCTGGTGCTTTGGAAAATAAATTGACCCCCTCCTCTTTGTGGCAACCTCTCAAATATTGGAATACTGCTACCATCTCACCCCTGTTTCTTCTTTTCTTTAGACTAGCCAAACCCAAGTCCTGCAGCCGTTCTTCGTATGTTTTAGTCTCTAGGCCTTTAATCATCTTAGTTGCTCTTTGCATTTTTTCCAAAGTCTCAATATTTTTTTTGTAATGTGATGACCAAAACTGGATGCAGTATTCCAGGTGTCGCTTTACTAAGGCTTTATAAAACAATATTAAAGCGGTACTAATACTTCGTGTGATTTTGATTCTATGCCTCTGTTTATACAACCAAGGATTGTATTAGCTTTTTTGGCTGCTGCCGCATACTGCTGGCTCATTTTTAAGTAAACATCCACTAGGACTCCAAAGTCCCCCTCATAGTTACTGTTTTTGAACTAGGTTTTGCTTAATCTGTAGTATTTTTGGTTTTTTTCTGCCCAGGTGTAAAACCTTGCTTTTCTTCATGTTGTTGGATAGTGCCCATTGTTCAAGTCTGTCAAGATCTTTTTAGATCCTGAGCTTGTCTTCCGGGGTGTTGGCTATTCCTGCCAGCTTTGTGTCATCTGCAAATTTGATGAGTTTCCCTACTTCCTCATCTAAGTCATTTATGAAGATATTGAAGAGTACTAGGTCTAAGACAGGACCTTATGGTATCCCAATGCTTACTTCCCTCCATGTGGATGTAGTACCAGTAAGGATGATTTCTTCTTCCCCACATTCCTCTGAAGCCACAGACACCTCTCCCTCAACCTCCTTCGGCTCCAGTTCCAGCTCAATTTCCTCAGCAGATTCAGGCTTCGATGGAGGCATGACAGAACCCTTCAACACAGCTGAAGGAAGAAAAACCACTTCCCCCAAACCTTACAATATTTTTGTTTCTTTGTTTGTTTATTAAACTTCTTGCTGAGGTAACTCTAGGTGGCTTGCAGTTATTTGTAATATTAATATTAATATTCTCATGATTGTGTATTCTGGTACTCTATTTACATAGGTAATCCTTCACCTATGACCATCATTTAGCGATTGTTCCAAGTTCTGACTTATCTAAATAGGGGGAGTTATGACCCAGTTCTGAAGTTCTGGTGGCTCCTCCCCCTGTGGTCATGTGACCGAGCATTCCACAACATGGCTGCATTTATAACCATTTGCAGTGTCCTGCGGTCACTTCCAGTTTTTGGCAAAACCACACCATAGCAAACA
>NW_015390132.1:48579-50953 GCF_001527695.2 Protobothrops mucrosquamatus
CTGGAGGCAAGCTGTTCCCCTGGTTAATTGTCCTCACTGTTAGGAAGTTTCTCCTTAATTCTAAGTTGCTTCTCTCTTTGATCAGTTTCCAACCATTGTTTCTTGTCCTGCCCTCTGGTGCTTTTATGAATAACATGACCCCCTCTTCTTTGTGGCAGCCCCTCAAATACTGGAATACTGCTATCATGTCTCCCCTATTACTTCTTTTCTTTAGACTAGCCAAACCCAAGTGCTGCAGTCGTTCTTCTCTGAACTTTTCCCAAAGTCTCAACATCTTTTCTGTAGTATGGTGAGCAAAATTGGTTGCAGTATTCCAGATGTGGTCTCACTAGAACATGTTCCATGGTGCAGCTTTTCATTGCATGTCAGACTTTAAATGTAATCAGTAAATAAACTCCCAGTGACTTTGTCAGCCCATCTCTCTGTGTTTGTGTATACATGTTGAGTTATCATAAACCAAATTAGTGGCCAAGCCGAGATGCCAATGTCTACTACATTTCCAGACAGGTTACATTATTTATAAAATAACATTTCCTTCCTTGGCACAGCTTCTCCTTAAGCACCTACATGCAATTTCTTCCAGATAAATGGAGACACCAAGGAGATAAATCTGCCAGCATAAATAGTTATAAACAGAAATGTGTGCTTGAACATCTTGAAATTGGCCCCCCCCCCAATTCTCAGCAGGATCCTCTAAATCATTTGACAGATGCGAGGAATGCTCTTGGCGAATTTCCTAAAGTTTGGAGAAAAGTGTTTCGTTCAAAATGTATATCAGTATTTCTTCTGGGTAGAACCTTGCTCCCAGCTTTATATTTCCACTCAGGAAAAAATTGAAGGCAAGCCTGAGAATTAGTGATCCTTCAACTCTAGCTGTATTTTATATATGTTAAATACCAACATCATCCATATGGATGGGGCAGCCCTATGCTGCCAGGTTTGTAGCTAGCTTCTCTGTTTATTCTTTCCAATCTGACAGTTGTTGGAAAGCAATTGTTTAAATCAATGTACTGTTTCTTGTCCACGTTTTCCCAGCTACACAGCCCCTCTTTCTTAAGAGAGGGAGTTGCTTCTCTTCCTAAAAACACAGTTCCTTGGGCAAATGTTTGTTTGTGAAGAATGACAGATAACTGAGGTTGGGTAGAGAATTGGTTCTGGAGGACAATCCCCCCCCCATCTTTTCCCTGCATTATAGACCCATCAAGAAATTTGGACCTTCGCATACTATTCCCTAAATATAATAATTTGAACTTAATCTTTTGTGGCCTCGATTGAAAACTCTGGATTTGTTTGATGATCCATTTGTTTGTTGACTTGACTGTCCAAGGTATTCTCAGGAAATTTTTCCAAAACCAAGTTCAAAAATTTTATTACGGGGCTGGAGGCTAAAACATACCAAGAACGGTTACAAGAATTGGATATGTCTAGTCTAATGAAAAGAAGGACTAAGGGAGACATGATAGCAGTGTTCCAATATTTTGGGGCTCCCACAGAGACAAGGGGGTCAACCTATTCTTCAAAGCACCTGAAGGCAGGACAAGAAGCAACGGATGGAAACTAACCAAGGAGAGAAGCAACCTAGAACTAAGGAGAAATTTCCTAAGGGTGAGAGCAATCAACGAATGGAACAACTTGATTTCAGAAGTGGTTGGTGCTCCATAACTGGAGGCTTTGAAAAAGGGACTGGACCAGTGATTCTCAACCTGTGGGTCGGGACCCCATTTGGGGTCGATCGACCATTTCACGGGGGTCGCCAAGCAAAGCTGTCCACCATTTTTTTTGTCTGCCATTTTTTTTGTCTGCCATTTTTTTTCCCCTTTTCCGGCGGGTGCCTTACCTCCCTTGAGCTGGGCCAGCTGGTGGTCGGCCTGCTCCATCTCTGCCGCTTGCCAGCTACGCCTCGGCCGGCGCAGGGGGCGGAACCACGCATGCGCGGCGCTCCGGGGCAGGGAAAGTCCTCGACTTACGACCGGTTGGGTAGTCCTCGACTTACGACCGGTTTAGTCCTCGACTTACGACCGGTTTAGTCCTCGACTTATGGCCGGTTTAGTCCTCGACTTACGACGGTTGGGGTCGCGGCATTAAAAAGGTTGAGAACCACTGGACTGGACAATCATTTATCTGAACTGATATAGGGTCTCTTGCTTGAACAGGGGGTTGGACTAGAAGATCTAGTGGCATAGGACCCGGCTACCTCCGAGACCGCCTTCTGCCGCAGATTCCTTCCCACAGACCGGTACGCTCCCACAGAGTGGGTCTCCTCAGGGTGCCGTCGGCCAAGCAGTGTCGGCTGGCGATCCCCAGGGGGAGGGCCTTCTCTGTGGGTGCCCCTACCCTCTGGAATGAACTACCCCCCGAGATCCGGATAATTCCG